>NC_090824.1:79807538-79926538 GCF_028021215.1 Eschrichtius robustus
TAGAGTGTTTAGCAAGGTCCCGACCTCTTACTCACTAGGTGCCCGTAACATTCCCTCTCTCTCCTCCCAGTCGTGACAGCCAAAATCACCTTCAGACTTCCCCAGATGTCCCCTGGGGGGCACAGTTGCACTCAGTGAGAAGCAGTGGACTCAAGGCTACCAATATCTTTGAGGTAGACTTGACGTCCTGTTGTGAAAGACATACTCATTCTCCTGTTTTTATTTTGGAAATTAGATGCCACTGTTCATGATCGTTATTCAGATGTCTGTCATTAAGCTTCGTCAGACTACCCACTCACAGGTGGGACACTGAGACAGAGGGAAACAGCTTGTCCAAGTCACATGGCCACATCCCTTGCCTCCTAAGAAAACGTGTCACAAGTGAAAGCAAGCTGGCTCTTGTAATATTGACAAGTCTTTTTCTTTAAACAAATGTGCCAGTTTTAGAGTTGTTCTTTGCCCTCTAACCTTTTGGAGGGCTTACATAGCCTTCAAGCTTCTAAAGAAACGAACTGGGGCACTCTTTCCCAAGCAGGAAGCAGTTTCACTGGCAGTGTGTGAGAGGCCTTGGGGACTTGGAGGATGAACACTTGTCGAAACGGGGTGTATCCCGATATGCTAGAGTAAGGCTCGGTGCACCACACCGGTGTTATCAGGTGGTGTTGGTCAAATAAGTAGTACTACAGAGAGAATCTTACTTTAGTCAATTTCAAGTTTTTGAGATCTCACTATGTTTTTTAAAACAGGTGTTAAATACATGCATTTGGTAAAACAGTACAAAAGGCTGTTTGGTACATAGCAGCCAAAGAAAAACAATGTGGCTATTCCGTGCTGAGCTATGCTGTGAGCATTATCAAGTAAATACTGGATTCTGAGGCCTTTGTTCAGGAACAAAAAAGAATATAAAATATCTCATTACCACAACTAAGGAGCTGGCCTGTGGCAACTAAGACCCGGCACAATTAACTAACTAACTGACTATTTCTTTCTTTTTTTTTTTTTTCTTTATGACAAAAGACTTAAAAATGACCACAGTTAAAGATTTGATGAAAGTTCATAATAATGCAGTTGACAAGAAAATTAGTTATTTCTGAGATATACATTTTAAAGTAATAACTAGGATTATTACATATAACATTATACCAGAACATATAAGATTTTTAGCAATTTCATGTAATGTCTGAAACATTTCTATTAACATATTTCCATACATATTTCCATACACATACAAATATAAGATTTTTAGAAATTTCATGTAATGTCTGAAACATTTATATTAACATATTTCCATACAAATAACCCAATGAAAGTTTAGTATTAGTTGTTTTGTTTGTTTGTTTATACTGCAGGTTCTTATTAGGCATCAATTTTATACACATCAGTGTATACATGTCAATCCCAATCGCCCAATTCAGCACCCCACCATCCCCACCCCACCGCAGTTTTCCCCCCTTGGTGTCCATATGTCCATTCTCTACATCTGTGTCTCAACTTCTGCCCTGCAAACTGGCTCATCTGTACCATTTTTCTAGGTTCCACATACATGCATTAATATACGATATTTGTTTTTCTCTTTCTGACTTACTTCACTCTGTATGACAGTCTCTAGATCCATCCACGTCTCAACAAATGACTCAATTTCGTTCCTTTTTATGGCTGAGTAATATTCCATTGTATATATGTACCACAACTTCTTTATCCATTCGTCTGTCGATGGGCATTTAGGTTGCTTCCATGACCTGGCTATTGTAAATAGTGCTGCAATGAACATTCGGGTGCATGTGTCTTTTTGAATTACGGTTTTCTCTGGGTATATGCCCAGTAGTGGGATTGCTGGGTCATATGGTAATTCTATTTTTAGTTTTTTAAGGAACCTCCATATTGTTCTCCATAGTAGCTGTATCAATTTACATTCCCACCAACAGTGCAAGAGGGTTCCCTTTTCTCCACACCCTCTCCAGCATTTGTTGTTTGTAGATTTTCTGATGATGCCCATTCTAACAGGAGTGAGGTGATACCTCCTTGTAGTTTTGATTTGCATTTCTCTAATAATTAGTGATGTTGAGCATCTTTTCATGTGCTTCGTGGCCGTCTGTATGTCTTCTTTGGAGAAATGTCTGGTTAGGTCTTCTGCCCATTTTTGGATTGGGGTGTTTGTTTCTTTAATATTGAGCTGAATGAGCTGTTTATATATTTTGGAGATTAATCCTTTGTCCGTTGATTCATTTGCAAATATTTTCTCCCATTCTGAGGGTTGTCTTTTCGTCTTGTTTATGGTTTCCTTTGCTGTGCAAAAGCTTTGCCGTTTCGTTAGGTCCCACTTGTTTATTTTTGTTTTTATTTCCATTACTCTAGGAGGTGGATCAAAAAAGGTCTTGCTGTGATTTATGTCAGAGAGTGTTCTTCCTATGTTTTCCTCTAAGAGTTTTATAGTGTCCACTCTTATATTTAGGTCTCTAATCCATTTTGAGTTTATTTTTGTGTATGGTGTTAGGGAGTATTCTAATTTCATTCTTTTACATGTAGCTGTCCAGTTTTCCCAGCACCACTTATTGAAGAGACTGTCTTTTCTCCATTGTATATCTTCGCCTCCTTTGTCGTAGATTAGTTGACCATAGGTGCGTGGGTTAATCTCTGGGCTTTCTATCTTGTTCCATTGATCTATGTTTCTGTTTTTGTGCCAGTACCATATTGTCTTGATTACTGTAGCTTTGTAGTATAGTCTGAAGTCAGGGAGTCTGATTCCTCCAGCTCCATGTTTTTCCCTCAAGACTGCTTTGGCTATTCGGGGTCTTTTGTGTCTCCATACAAATTTTAAGAGGATTTGTTCTAGCTCCGTAAACAATGCCATTGGTAATTTGATGGGGATTGCATTGAATCTGTAGATTGCTTTGGGTAGTATACTCATTTTCACAATGTTGATTCTTCCAATCCAAGAACATGGTATATCTCTCCATCTGTTGGTATCATCTTTAATTTCTTTCATCAGTGTCTTATAGTTTTCTGCATACAGGTCTTTTGTCTCCCTAGGTCGGTTTATTCCTAGGTATTTTATTCTTTTTGTTGCAATGGTAAATGGGAGTGTTTCCTTAATTTCTCTTTCAGATTTTTCATCATTAGTGTATAGGAATGCAAGAGATTTCTGTGCATTAATTTTGTATCCTGCAACTTTACCATATTCATTGATTAGCTCTAGCAGTTTTCTGGTGGCAGCTTTAGGATTCTCTATGTATAGTATCATGTCATCCGCAACCAGTGACAGTTTTACTTCTTCTTTTCCAATTTGTAGTCCTTTTATTTCTTTTTCTTCTCTGATTGCCGTGGCTAGGACTTCCAGAACTATGTTGAATAATAGTGGTGAGAGTGGACATCCTTGTCTCGTTCCTGATCTTAGAGGAAATGCTTTCAGTTTTTCACCATTGAGAATGATGTTTGCTGTGGGTTTGTCATATATGGCCTTTATTATGTTGAGGTAGGTTCCCTCTATGCCCACTTTCTGGAGAGTTTTTATCAGAAATGGGTGTTGAATTTTGTCAAAAGCTTTTTCTGCATCTATTGAGATGATCATATGGTTTTTATTCTTCAATTTGGTAATATGGTGTATCACATTGATTGATTTGCGTATGTTGAAGAATCCTTGCATCCCTGGGATAAATCCCACTTGATCGTGGTGTATGATCCTTTTAATGTGTGGTTGGATTCTGTTTGCTAGTATTTTGTTGAGGATTTTTGCATCTATATTCATCAGTGATATTGGTCTGTAATTTTCTTTTTTTGTAGTGTCTTTGTCTGGTTTTGGTATCAGGGTGATGGTGGCCTCACAGAATGAGTTTGGGAGTGTTCCTTCCTCTGCAATTTTTTGGAAGAGTTTGAGAAGGATGGGTGTTAGCTCTTCTCTAAATGTTTGATAGAATTCACCTGTGAAGCCATCTGGTCCTGGACTTTTGTTTGTTGGAAGATTTTTAATCACAGTTTCCATTTCATGACTTGTGATTGGTCTGTTCATATTTTCTGTTTCTTCCTGGTTCAGTCTTGGAAGGTTATACCTTTCTAAGAATTTGTCCATTTCTTCCAGGTTGTCCATTTTATTGGCATAAAGTTGCTTGTAGTAGTCTCTTAGGATGCTTTGTATTTCTGCGGTGTCTGTTGTAACTTCTCCTTTTTCATTTCTGATTTTATTGATTTGAGTCCTCTCCCTCTTTTTCTTGATGAGTCTGGCTAATGGCTTATCCATTTTGTTTATCTTCTCAAAGAACCAACTTTTAGTTTTATTGATCTTTGCTATTGTTGTCTTTGTTTCTATTTCGTTTATTTCTGCTCTGATCTTTAAGATTTCTTTCCTTCTGCTAACTTTGGGTTTTGTTTGTTCTTCTTTCTCTAGTTTCTTTAGGTGTAAGGTTAGATTGTTTACTTGAGATTTTTCTTGTTTCTTTAGGTAGGCTTGCATAGCTATAAACTTCCCTCTTAGAACTGCTTTTGCTGCATCCCATAGGTTTTGGGTCGTCGTGTTTTCATTGTCATTTGTCTCTAGGTATTTTTTTGTTTCCTCTTTGATTTCTTCAGTGATCTCTTGGTTATTTAGTAACGTATTGTTTAGCCTCCATGTGTTTGTCTTTTTTACGTTTTTTTCCCTGTAATTCATTTCTAATCTCATAGCGTTGTGGTCAGAAAAGATGCTTGATATGATTTCAATTTTCTTAAATTTACTGAGGCTTGATTTGTGACCCAAGATGTGATCTATCCTGGAGAACGTTCCGTGCGCACTTGAGAAGAACGTGTAATCTGCTGTTTTTGGGTGGAATGTCCTATATATATCAATTAAATCTATCTGGTCTATTGTGTCATTTAAAGCTTCTGTTTCCTTATTTATTTTCATTTTGGATGATCTGTCCATTGGTGGAAGTGAGGTGTTAAAGTCCCCCACTATTACTGTGTTACTGTCGATTTCCTCTTTTATAGCTGTTAGCAGTTGCCTTATGTATTGAGGTGCTCCTGTGTTGGGTGCATATATATTTATAATTGTTATATCTTCTTCTTGGATTGATCCCTGGATCATTATGTAGTGTCCTTCCTTGTCTCTTGTAACATTCTTTATTTTAAAGTCTATTTTATCTGATACGAGTATAGCTACTCCAGCTTTCTTTTGATTTCCATTTGCATGGAATATCTTTTTCCATCCCCTTACTTTCAGTCTGTATGTGTCCCTAGGTCTAAAGTGGGTCTCTTGTAGACAGCATATATATGGGTCTTGTTTTTGTATCCATTCAGCCAGTCTATGTCTTTTGGTTGGGGCATTTAATCCATTCACGTTTAAGGTAATTATCGATATGTATGTTCCTATGACCATTTTCTTAATTGTTTTGGGTTTGTTTTTGTAGGTCCTTTTCTTCTCTTGTGTTTCCCACTTAGAGAAGTTCCTTTAGCATTTGTTGTAGAGCTGGTTTGGTGGTGCTGAATTCTCTTAGCTTTTGCTTGTCTGTAAAGCTTTTGATTTCTCCATCAAAGCTAAATGAGATCCTTGCTGGGTAGAGTAATCTTGGTGGTAGGTTCTTCCCTTTCATCACTTTAAGTATGTCATGCCACTCCCTTCTGGCTTGCAGAGTTTCTGCTGAGAAATCAGCTGTTAACCTTATGGGAGTTCCCTTGTATGTTATTTGTCGTTTTTCCCTTGCTGCTTTCAATAATTTTTCTTGGTCTTTAATTTTTGCCACTTTGATTACTATGTGTCTCGGCGTGT
Organism: Eschrichtius robustus; assembly: GCF_028021215.1. Classification (NCBI taxonomy): domain Eukaryota; kingdom Metazoa; phylum Chordata; class Mammalia; order Artiodactyla; family Eschrichtiidae; genus Eschrichtius; species Eschrichtius robustus. The sequence goes on from NC_090824.1 coordinate 79,813,276, forward strand.
TTCTCCTTGGGTTTATTCTGTATGGGACTCTCTGCGCTTCCTGGACTTGGGTGGCTATTTCCTTTCCCATGTTAGGGAAGTTTTCGACTATAATCTCTTCAAATATTTTCCCTGGTCCTTTCTCTCTCTCTTCTCCTTCTGGGACCCCTATAATGCGAATGTTGTTGCGTTTAATGTTGTCCCAGAGGTCTCTTAGGCTGTCTTCATTTCGTTTCATTCTTTTTTCTTTAGTCTGTTCCGCAGCAGTGAATTCCACCCTTCTGTCTTCCAGGTCACTTATCCGTTCTTCTGCCTCAGTTATTCTGCTATTGATTCCTTCTAGTGTAGTTTTCATTTCGGTTATTGTATTGGTCATCTCTGTTTGTTTGTTCTTTAATTCTTCTAGGTCTTTGTTAACCATTTCTTGCATCTTCTCAATCTTTGCCTCCATTCTTATTCCGAGGTCCTGGATCGTCTTCACTATCATTATTCTGAATTCTTTTTCTGGAAGGTTGCCTATCTCCACTTCATTTAGTTGTTTTTCTGGGGTTTTTTCTTGTTCCTTCATCTGGTACATGGCCCTCTGCCTTTTCATCTTCTCTATCTTTCTGTCACTGTGGTTTTTGGTCCACAGGCTGCAGGATTGTAGTTTCTCTTGCTTCTGCTGTCTGCCCTCTGGTGGTTGAGGCTATCTAAGAGGCTTGATGGGAGGCTCTGGTCCTGACTATTTCTTAAAATCTCATTGATAGGTATTTAATATGATTTTTAAATATTTATTTATTTATTTAATTTATTTATTTTTGGCTGCGTTGGGTCTTCCTTGCTGCGTGTGTGCTTTCTCCAGTTGCGGTGAGCGGGGGCTACTCTTCGTTGCGGTGCGTGGGCTTCTCATTGCGGTGGCTTCTCTTGTTGCGGAGCACGGGCTCTAGGCGCGCGGGCTTCAGTAGTTGGGGCACGAGGACTCAGTAGTTGTGGCTTTTGGGCTCTAGAGCGCAGGCTCAGTAGTTGTGGCGCACGGGCTTCATTGCTCCGCGGCGTGTGGGAACTTCCCGGACCAGGGCTTGAACCCTTGTCCCCTGCATTGGCAGGCGGATTCTTAACCACTGCGCCAGCAGGGAAGCCCAGGCTCCAGCCTTTTTAAAAATGTGTTCCTTCCACCTTCGTGGAGCCGGCGTAGGGGATGGGGAGGAGTGAGAACCCGATTGGCAGGGGTCCGGTCGCAACCCCGGAAGGGGACGGGGGACGATCTAAGAGGTGGCACCGGGCCACAGTCGACCCCCAGTGACAGCTAACAGCTGCAGTGCTGCCCCTTCCTGCCCCAGGACCTGAGCTCAGGTCCCGGGGCGGCTGGAGAAACGCACTGTTTTTTGGTGAGGTGCTCTTACTTACTGTGTGGAGCTGCTCCGGCTGCCCCGGCGACCACACCCCTGCAGGGCCCTGTGCCCGTCCTCCCTGCCCCCTGCCCAGGGCTCGGAGAACAGCAGTCTCTGTGGGGCAACCCGCTTCCAAGCCCTTCAGTGACCACGGAGGACTGGGAACGGGCTGGGCTACCGGGGAGCCTGGGCATCCAACACCTGAGCTCAGCCCTGGGGGCTCACGTGAGGGCAGGGGCTGGGGGTTGCGGGCGGTGAGCGGAGGGGCCTCCAGCCGGCATCAGCCTGGGCCCTGGACCCGGGGAAAGGCCTCACCCTCTCAGTCCTGACCTGCCGCTCAGGAACCCTGTGGCCCACCAGCCCGAGGCTTGTGTCGCCCGCCATGGACTGCCCGGCACACGGCTGGGGTGCCAACGCCACACCTGGATTTTGCACGGGGACCACCTGGGGGCTCGGTGCACAGGAAGACGAGCAGCCCCCAGGCCCCGACACGCCCCTTCCATATCCATCGAGAGGTGCCTGATGGAAGGCCGGCTGTGCTCCTTTTCAAGCCCCAGGGAATTCACACGAACAGCCCTCCCGGCCACGGGGTGCCTGCCCACCGGCTCTGGGCCTGCGACCAGCCCAGAACACAGAAGGCACCGAAGTGGGTGCAGGGAGCTGAGCCGGGGCTGCAGAAGGGCAGACACCACAGCCTGGTCCACAACCGACTGCCCTAGGGCGGGTGAGAACGGGCGGGCAGGCTGAGGGGAGGACAGAGCGTGGCACCGCCTGCCCGCCTGGGCCACGGGGAGAAGGTCGGGGCGCCGCCCGCGCGCTCGCTCCGCTGCCTGGCGTCCTTTGTGGGGGCGAAGGGCCGGAGGCAGGGCTCCCGAGGAGCTCAAAGGCCCGGGAAGGACACACGGGACGGTCCAGAGCCACCCTACCGCTCCAGTGGTGCAGCACCCTCTCTGAATTCCTACTGCCACCAAAACACATCCCTAAGGCCTTTGGGAAGAATCGCTAGGACCCAGGAAGGCAGCCCCCTGCTGTGGTCCAGACTTCAGCAGCTGCCGATGATCAGAGGGAGCCAGCCGGCCGGCCTTGAGCAGGAGGACAGGACACGGGGACAGGGACAGCCACAGCCGGGCTTCCCACAGCTGTGCCCACCGCCAGAACCAGCTCCAGCCAATCACAGCCCCCGAGATGCCAAACAGTGACGGGCGAGAGGCTGGCAGGAAACTGACACCCCCTCACTGGAGAGCCTGCCCGGCCGGGGTGCGGGGCACCATCCCCGTCTGAACTCACCACCCCACAGCTCAGCCATCTCCCAGTGACCCAGACGCGTCACCACGGCCCCAGGGCTGATCCCCGACCAAGGTCAGAACTCCCCCCAGTGTGACGGCCCCCATGCCACTCCTGTGGTGGAAGGGACGGCAGGCAGAGACCAGGAGTAGAGTCTTTTTATTAACGGCTGCGTTTTCAAAGAACCGTTTTGTTACCAGGAAAGCTCCCCAGGAAGGGATTGCATTAGTGCAACAAGGGGGAGCCTTGATGCCAGGCTCTCCAGACACTTCCAGGTGGAGACTTTTGGCCTAGGCCGGCCGCCGGGGACTCAGGGGCTGGGAGGACACGCGGCCCCTCCCCCGCCCCGACGGGGCGCTAAGGCACCCGGCCCGCCTGGGTGGGCAAAACCCCGTGCCTTCAGCAGGCCGGCGGCTTGCAGCCCTCAACCTGCAGCCCTTTGCTCAGGAGGAAGGCGTCCTGCGTGGGGTCACAACCCAGGAAGAGCTTCACCATGCCCTTGGCATCCTCGGAGCCCCCTGGCCTCAGAATGCAGCTTCTGTAGTCCATGGCAACCTGACGAGAGGGGGTGGGGCTGCAGGAGGGTGGAGCACCCCCTTCACTGAGGGTGTGGGTGTGGCCACCTCTGCTGTGACTCAAGAAAGGGCAGGGGAGCAGGGGGTCCAGGGCAGGGCCCTCAGAGCCTGGCAGGCCCAGGCGGGCGGCACAGGCATCTAGGCCCAGGCCAAGGACCTCCGTGTTGGTCTGCATGGCAGGCTGGCCTCTCACCTTGCCACTCAGGACGCCCTCCCGCTTGAAACGTGTGTGGAACGTGTCCGCGGAGTACACCTCGCTGCACAGGTAGCCATAGGACTGGGCGTCGTAGCTTCCTGCCAGGCGGCCGAAGGTCGCAAGCAGGTGGGTCCCTGGGACACACGCGGAGAAGCTCCTGCCCGGCCCCCTGGCCGCTCCGTGCCCCTTCCCCAGAGAGGGGGCCTCAAAGCAGCCCTGTCTGAGTCCCCTGCCACTAGAGGGAGTATTGGCCCAACACTTCTAGAAAACGGGGACCTTGCGGGCAACTCAGTGGAGGGACACAAATAAATTTTTGCCGACTTTCTGCTGAAGCTCACGAGGGTTCACCCCGAAGCCTCTTACAAGGTCAGCTGCCCGAGGCTCCGAGGGATGAGTCAGGGCTCACCTTCCAGCACGGGGAGAGCGCGGGTTCAAGCGCTCACGAGGGAGTGAACTGCGTCTCCGCACCGACACGCACGGGCAAACCTCGTCGACGCGTTCCGTCCGGGGTATGAAGCCCTCTCCTGCCTCTTCCAGGCTCTCCAGAAAGCACGTGCAGATACGCCCACCCCACCCTCGGACTCCGCGGGCCACAGCTGGAGGGACCAGCCCAGGAACCGAGGCAGGAAGAGGCCAGAGGTCAGCGGGCCTCGGCCAGAGCCCGTCAGTCGGTCCCCCTTCACACACCACCAGAGGATCCTCTTGACCTGGGCAGTAGCCGCCAAGCGACCGCTAAGGTGGGCCCGGCGTGCACTTGGCTACCTGGCGTGGCTGGGACCCCGAGGACCTCCTGGCAGAGGCGGGCATTCTCCTGGGCCGGGTCCGCGGGCGTCTGCGTGTGCAGGGCCTTGTCCACCTTGGCCAGGACGATCTGGCGCAGGTTGAAGAGGCCTGGAGGGCGGGAGGAAGGAGACGGGGGGCTGGCACTGTGTGCAGGCCGCGCTTTCCAGCCGGGCGGTCCGGGAGCCCCTTTCCTTTCCCTCGGCCCGACCGCACCGGGGTTGGCCAGCCGGGACTTGATGAGTTGGCCAGCAGCTCTGGGGGACGGCGCTGCCCGTGCCCCACCGAGACTGGCAGCAACGCCAGGGCTTCACAGGGCGCGGCGCTCCCGGCCCCAGAGCCTTCCCTCTGGTTCTCATCACCGGCTGTCGCCAGAGTCGCAGGTAACGTGCCTTTCTTGTCGTTTGTCTTTTTTCCGGCCCTCAGCCACGCAAAGGTGTGAAGCCCTGACACTCGCTGCCACGTGGAGGCACCCTGAGAACACGATGCTCAGCGAGACAAGTCAGACACAGAAGGGCACACAGGGTGTGACCCCACTGAGGGGGAACATCCAGAACAGGTAGATCCACAGAGTCAGAGTGGGTTCCTGGTTGTCAGGGGCAGGGGAGGGGAGGGAATGATAACTAAAGGCGTGAGGGACATTTTTGGGGTGAGGGAAATGTTCCAAAATAGGGCAGTAGTGACGGCTGCACAGCTCAGTAAAGTGTCCCCACGCGCTCCGGTGCAGCCTGTGAGAGCATTGCTCTCAGGACGAAGGGCTGACCGCAGGAAGACTGAAGGAGCACTGGGTCCTGGGCCCAGACGCTCAGCTGGGGACACCCCCGCCCCCCCGGTGGGGAAGTCCCTGGGACTTGCTGAGCCTCCACCGAGACTGGCAGCAGCCCCAGGGCCTCACAGGGCACGGCGCTCCCGGCCCCAGAGCCTACCCTCTGGTTCTCATCACCGCCTGTCACCAGACTTGCATGCAACGTTCCTTTCTTTTCTTTTGTCTTTTTAAAGGCAACTCTTGAATACACGTATTTAACATGCAGGGAACCAGTCCTGACTCCTTGATCTGCGGCTTCCAGGCTCCAGAGTCTCGAGGACATCCACTTCCATTTTTTTACACGCCCTGTGCGTGGGGTTTGATGATGGAAACTGACACCGAGGGCGTCACCACGTGCGGGGTGACATCAGCGGAAGAATCCCGTGGCGAGGGCCTGCCTGAGAACCACGGGAGAGCCCGGGCCCTCCCCGCCCCCTGCCTGCAGCCCCGCGCCCGCACCCACCTGGGAGCGGAGCTGGTGCATCGCTTGCCAGAACTCATGGAAGTAGGTCTCCAGCTCATCATGCTGCAACAGGGAGGGCGGGTTGGGCGTAGACTTGGTGAAGTTGGCCACCATGGCCGCGATGGCAATCTGGCGCCTCCCATCCTGCTGCAGGCAGCCCGGCTGCAGGCCAAAGCAGGCCATGTGCCCAGACTTCCCTTCCCTGGGGAGGGACGCGGGTGAGGCCCCGCTTCCACAGAGGAGCCCTGGCCCACGGCCGACAGGTTCCCCCACGCATGCACCGAGGGTAGAGGTCCAGGTAGAACTTGCCGATGGATGACCTTGTCCGCGGCCGCGTCCCGGACCGTGTAGAGCCTCACATCTCCGTGACACACGTTGGCACCCTCCTCCAGGTCGAAGGTCAGCCCCAGCAGCTCCTGGGAGATGCCCAGCTACCCGCGCGTGACCACCTGCATGGGGAAGGACTCATCGAGCAGGTACTGGTCCACGTGGTAGCGCGTCTCCTCCCCCTGGTTCATGTAGCAGCACAGGTCCTAGACGTTGATGGGCCCGTCAAAGTGCAGGCCCCGCCTCTGGCACTTGGCCTTCTTTAGGTCCAGGATCACGGCCGCTCCTGCTCCCCGAGGGGCTTCAGCTTCTGGGCCAGCTCATCTGCGGGCGGAGGGGAGAGGTTCGGCTATGTCCCTGTGGCAGCCTCCCAGCCGCCACCCACCCCACGCCCCTCGAGGCAGAATGAAGGGTTGGGGAAGGCGACCCCCAAGGGCTGACACAGTCGGGTCTCAGGCAGCACCACGTCCAGTCAAGGTCCGCCTGACCCTCGGGGAGGCGGGGTTACCTAGGAAAGTGGCCACCACCTGGCTGGTCTTGGCCATGTTCATCTCCAGCACGGAGTCGGCACGCGTGCTGAACCCCAGCAGGCGGGACTTCTGAGCCTGCAGCCTTACCAGCTCCCCGAGGATCGCGCAGTTCTCCTGGAACCCAGAGACGGCCAGCGCTGGGGACCGTGGGCCACGCCCTCCCCACGGGCCCCGGGCCAGGTCTCTGAGGGCGGGCAGGGCTCTCAGGCCACTGGCGGGCACAGCCAATCCCCCTCCCTCCTCCTCCTGGCCCGGATTTCTAGACACTTTGGTGCTGTCCTAACACGTGGTCTTTATGAACACAGGTCCTTTTGGAACCAGAAACGGCGTGAACCGTGATGAGCTCTAAGGCCAAGGGCAGGAAGAAATGTGACCAGGCTCTCCAGGAGCCACCCAGGGGCCTCCCCGGGCTCAACAATACAGACTCGGCTGCCGTGCAGACAGCAGGTCATCCCCACGGCGCCCGAACACCCAGCCCCCTGGACGGCGAGACGCCTGTTGCTGCAGGTGGCCCGGGGCTGGCTGGTGAGGCCCGGCCCCAGGCGTACGCCACCTTCTCTGGGGCCACCTCTCCGGCTCTGCCGTGGGGTTCTCCTGGGAGCCCCCAGTCACCACAGGACCAGCGTGGCCTGTCTGCAGCCCAAGAAGGTGGGGACACAGGACTGTCCCCCATGCCCCCCACATCACCCACGAGGCCGAGCAAGCACCAGTGGTGTCTGCGGGGAAGATGAAGGGCTCACGCACAGCCCCCATCTACTGAAGATGCTGAACAGGAGAAGCACAGACTGCAGCCACACGCGGTATGGACCAAACGCAAGTGTCCTTGCAGGAACCGATGTCTGAATGTCAAGGCCGTACCCGGGCCACAGTGAGAAGGCCCAGACCCCACGCAAGGCACAGAGAGGAGATGGGGGGAACATCTGCGAATCTGAGCTCATCGGGCATCACCCCAGAAGGAGAGGGAGAGGAGGAGGGAGAGGGAGAGGGAGGGAGGTACAGACGTCTCTCCCTTCCCTGGGGGTTCTCTAGTGCAGCCAAGGCTGAAAAGCACTGCATTTCGGGAGATGGGTCCTCGTGGAAAAGTTAAATAGTAGCTCATGGCATTATCGACACATATTAAAAAGGCCCCAAATCTTGGGGAGTCAGGGAGGGGAGCTGGCGGCTGCCTCGTAAAGGAGGAGAGATTGGGCGTCAGAGGAGGTGCCTGTGCAGCCCGCCGCCGCTGCCCAGGACCCCGCAGACTTCATCTCCCAGCTGTGGTCCCGGGCTGGAAGGCAGCGGGGAGGTCAAGCCGTCCAAGCATCAACGTTGACTTCAGGGCTGATCTAAAAGGCGCCTGGTGTTTGTTGAAGCAGAAGAAAGAGAAAGCAGTGGGGAGAGGAGGGGAGGGGGAGGGAGCCCCCATCAGCCCTTCTCCCTCTCTCCCTCTCTGTCTCCCTCTCTCCCTCCTTCCCTCCCTCCCTCTACCTCCCTGCTTCTCACTCTCACTCTCCCTCCATCTCTCCCTCTGCCTCTCTCCCTCTCCCTCTTTCCCTCTCCCTCTCTCCCTGTCCCCCTTTCCCTGTCCCTGTTTCCCTGTTCCGCTCTTCCGATACCTCATTCCCTCTCCCTCTCTCCCTCTCTCCCTCTCTCCCTCTCGTGCTCCCTCTCCCTCTCCCTCCACCTCCTTCCCTCTCCGGAGAGGGTGCCTGCTTCCTTCTCTGTCTCCCTCTCTGGAGAGGGAAGGAGGTGGAGGGAGAGGGATAGAGGGAGGGAGGGAAAGACAAAGGCGTCTCTCCCTCCCTCTCTCCATCTCCCTCACTCCCTCCCAGAGATGGAGAGACAGAGGAAGAGGCAGAGACAAGGGAGAGGGAGAGGGAGAGGGAGAGAGAGGGGGGAGGGAGGGAGAGAGAGAGAGGTGTCTTCCTCCCTCCCTTTCCCTCTCTCCCTCCCTCTCTCACTCTCCTGCTCCCTCTCCCTCTCTGGAGAGGGAAGGAGGTGGAGGGAGAGAGAGCAGGAGAGGGAGGGGGGAGAGGGAGAGAGAGGGGGAGAGGGAGAGAGGGATAGAGGGAGGGAAGGAAAGACAAAGACGTCTCTCCCTCCCTCCCTCTATCCCTCTCTCCCTCCCTTTATCCCTCTCTCGCTCCCTCTCTCCCACTCCCTCGCTCCCTCTCCTCCCTCTCCCTCTCCCTCCGTCTCTCCATCTCCCTCACTCCCTCCCAAAGATGGAGAGACAGAGGAAGAGGCAGAGACAAGGGAGAGGGAGAGGGAGAGAGAGGGGGGAGGGAGGGAGAGAGAGAGAGGTGTCTTCCTCCCTCCCTTTCCCTCTCTCCCTCCCTCTCTCCCTCTCCTGCTCCCTCTCCCTCTCTGGAGAGGGAAGGAGGTGGAGGGAGAGAGAGCAGGAGAGGGAGGGGGGAGAGGGAGAGAGGGATAGAGGGAGGGAAGGAAAGACAAAGTCGTCTCTCCCTCCCTCCCTCTATCCCTCTCTCCCTCCCTTTATCCCTCTCTCGCTCCCTCTCTCCCACTCCCTCGCTCCCTCTCCTCCCTCTCCCTCCGTCTCTCCATCTCCCTCACTCCCTCCCAGAGACGGAGGAAGAGGCAGAGACAAGGGAGAGGGAGAGGGAGAGAGAGGGGGGAGGGAGGGAGGGAGAGAGAGGTGTCTTCCTCTCTCCCTTTCCCTCTCTCCCTCCCTCTCTCCCTCTCCTGCTCCCTCTCCCTCTCTGGAGAGGGAAGGAGGTGGAGGGAGAGAGAGCAGGAGAGGGAGGGGGGAGAGGGAGAGAGAGGGATAGAGGGAGGGAAGGAAAGACAAAGTCGTCTCTCCCTCCCTCCCTCTATCCCTCTCTCCCTCCCTTTATCCCTCTCTCGCTCCCTCTCTCCCACTCCCTTGCTCCCTCTCCTCCCTCTCCCTCTCCCTCCGTCTCTCCATCTCCCTCACTCCCTCCCAAAGATGGAGAGACAGAGGAAGAGGCAGAGACAAGGGAGAGGGAGAGGGAGAAGGAGAGAGAGGGGGGAGAGAGGGAGAGAGAGAGAGGTCTCTTCCTCCCTCCCTTTCCCTCTCTCCTTCTTCTCTCCCTCTCTCCCTCTCCCTCTCTCCCCCCTCCCTCTGCTCCTCTCCCTCATCTCTGCCTCTCCCTCCATCTCTCCCTGTCTGAGAGGGAATGAGGGAGCGGGAGAGACGGAGGGAGAGGGAGAGACGGAGGGAGCGGGAGAGACAGAGGGAGGGAGAGGGAGAGAGGAAGGGAAAGGGCGAGGGAGAGGGAGGGAGGGCGAGACATCTCTCCCTCTCCCTCTCCCTCTCCCTCCCTTCCTCTCCCTCTCCTAGAGGGAGGGAGGGAGAGGGAGAGACAGAGGGAGAGGAGAGGGAGGGAGCGAAGGAGAGGGGGAGTCGGAGAAGGAGGTAGGGAGAGGGAGAAGGAGAGAGGGTGCCTGCTTCCCTCTCTGTCTCCCTCCCTCCCTCTCCGTGTCCCTCTCTCCCCCCTCTCCCTCTCCCTCTGTCTCTCCCTCTCTGGGAGGGAGAGAGGGAGAGGGAGCAGGAGGGAAAATGATGGAGGGATGGAGAGGGAGAGAGGGTGAGGGAGAGAAGGAGAGGAGGAGGAGAGAGGCAGAGGGAGGGAGGAAGAGACCTCTCCCTCCCTCCCTCTGCCTCCCTCCTTCTCCTCCCTCTTCTCCCTCTCTCTCCAACTCTCCCTCTCCCTCCATCTCTCCATCTCCCTCACTCCCTCCCAGAGAGGGAGAGACAGAGGTAGAGGCAGAGCGGAACACGGAAACAAGGACAGGGAAACAGGCACAGGGAGAGAGGCAGGGACAGAGGGAGAGGAGAGGGAAGAGGGAGAGGAAAGAGGGAGAGGAAAGAGAGGGAGGGAGAGAGGGAGAGACAGATGGAGAGAGAGGGAGGGAGAGAGAGAGAGGGAGAGGGAAAGAGGTAGAGGGAGAGCAGAACAGGGAAAGAGGGACAGGGAGGGAGAGAGGGAGGAGAGGAAGCAGGGAGAAAAGAGAGAAAGAACACACCATCTACATTTCTGTCAGATGACACCGGGGATCCTTACACAACCAGGAGAAAATAACACAGGGAGGCTCTTTCTCAGCTGGAACTGGCACTGCAGAGGGGGCCAAACACCACCAGGCTGGCCACACATGTCCAGCCGCCGCTCCAGCCCCGTCAGCCGTGAGTCCGGTCACCAGGGCTCTGAGTGTCTGCTCCAGGGAGCTGGGGTTCACCCTCTCACCGGGGAGGCCGGGCCAAGACCGCGGGGCCCCGGGCTGGACACATAGGGGGAAAAGCATCCCCACAGGACAGCTTGTGCGAGCAGATTCAGCTGCCAGATTCTAGAGGCCCGGGACCACCCTGTGGCCCGTGAAAAACAGGAGGCCACGAGGGTCTTGCATCGTGATTCCTGTCCGTTGGACTGTAAAGTTTATGTAGGGAATCTTGCAAACAGTGGTAACAAGGCTGAATTGGAACGAGATTTAGGCTATTACGGACCACTCTGAAGTGTGTGGGTTGCTAAAAGCCCTCCCGGCTTCGCTCTTGTTGAATGTGAAGATCCCCGAGATGCAGCCGATGCTGTCCGAGAACTAGATGGGAGAACACTATGTGGCTGCCGAGTAAGAGTGGACCTGTCGAATGGGGAAAAGAGAAGTCGAAATCGTGACCGCCTCCTTCTTGGGGTCGTCGCCCTCGAGATGATTATCGGAGGAGGAGTCCTCCACCTCCCACACATCTCCAAGATGGAGAGCCTTCTCCGTCAGCCAGAGCAGGTCCCTTTCTAGATATAGGAGAAGAGAGAGATGACTGTCCCAGGAGAGAAATCACAAGCCGTCCCGATCTTTCTCTAGGTCTCCTAGCCGATCTAGGTCAAATGAAAGGAAATAGAAGACCACTTTGCAAGAGGAGTGGTGTACAGGCAATAACTTCATTTGACAGGAGTATGTACAGAAAATTCAAGTTTGGTTTGAGACTTCTGAAGCTTGGTGCACTTTTTAAATGTTTTAGTTGTTCACATTTGTTTGTCTCTTGGGACAGTGACCCATAAAGGTGTCATTCTCTATGGTTTGAAATGGGTCACATGAGGCATGTGATATGAAGAATTGTTACCTTCCAATGTTCCCTTAAGCAAAATTGAATTTGCTTTGAATTTTTGGTCTTGCCTAGACTGATAATAAAACTTTAACTCCTGCCCACCTAAAGTGTGATGTTTACTATTATGGAAACAACACTGGCAAACGTGTAAAAGACTTTCTGTAGCTGGGATATGGTATGCAGCTGTAGTTAAGCAAGCAGTCTTTAAAAGGTGCTGTGAACACAAGCCAGCAGGTAAAAATGAAAGCCGCACCCTTACCCTAGATTAGAGGTTTAAAAATTCCACTAGTCTTCACACGGGACAAGAGGTTGTCCAGGGAGTTGAGAATCTAAGAAGTTACAAGGAAGTTAGTTTACCTTTGAGTTAGGTCATAAGTCCCCTCTGTGATTGCTGTACATGAATACATAGCTCTTTGTAATATTTTTTGGAAATCTGAGATGATCAAGATACCAATGTCCTGCCGGATTAAGAGTATTGTAGAGCTGAACTTTGAGTTACTGTGCAATTTTTTTTTTCATGCTGTCATTTGTAATATGTTTTGTGAGAATCCTTGGGATTAAAGTTTTGGTTGCAAAAGAAAAGAAGAAAAGAAAAGAATCCGCCTGCCAGTGCAGGGGACACAGGTTCAAGCCCTGGTCCGGGAAGATCCCAGGTGCCGCAGATCAACTAAGCCCGTGGGCCACAACTACTGAGCCTGCGCTCTAGATCCTGGGAGCCAGAACTACTGAGCCCCCATGCACAACTACAGAAGCCCGCACGCAACGAAGACCCAACGCAGCAAAAAAAAAAAAAAAAAAAAAAAAAGACGCTACTGGCCAGGTGATCAAGGGTAAAATCATTTGTCATAAGTCCCGTTGATGGTGTGTATCCTTGATGTGACCTGAGGAGAATGGCATTTTTATCTCTGTCTGGATCTTCCGCCCCAAACCCCATAACTCCAGACCAACCATAAGAAAACATCAGAAAACAAACAGACAAACAAATTGAGGGACAAAATACCTGACCAGTCCTCCTCAAAACTTTCAAGGTATCAAAACCCAGGGACATCTGAGAAATGTCACAGCCCAGAGGAGACTGGGACAGAAAAAGGATGTTAGGGGAAAACTAGGGAAATGCTAATGAAGTGTGGACTTTAGTTAATAACAATGTATCCATCTTGGTTCCTTAGTTGGATAAACATGTCATACTAACGTACTAACGTGTTGGAGATAGGGTTACTGGGTCAGGGTCCACGGCACTCTACACTCTGTACAGATCTTTGCCACTTTTTTGTAACTCTAAGCTATTCTAAAATTAAGCGAGTACTGAACAGAGATAAGAATGTTATTTCCCTGATTTGAACATGCCTGAGTTTCTTTTCATGGTCACATTTTTGCTATCTGGATGTGTCTTGGAATCAGTAGCAAAGGAGAGTTGCCAGCCCCTGGAAAGATGTGGGTGGTTTGCAGGTGGCTTGCTCTGGAGCTGAAGACCACGGTGGGAAGTCTGCAGCCTCGGGCTGCACTTAGAACCATGGGAGGGGATGGGCCAGCTCAGTTAGGGATGGAACCTATAAGTAAAACTTTTTTCTTTTCCATTATGGCTTATCACAGGATGTTGAATATAGTTCCCTGTGCTAGACAGTAGGATGTTGTAGTTTATCCATCCTATATTTAATAGTTTGCATCTGCTAACCCCAAACTCCCAATCCAACCCTCCCTCACTCTTTCTCCCCCTTGGCAACCACAAGTCTGTTCTCTATGTCTGTGAGTCTGTTTTTGTTTCGTAGACGAGTTCATTTGTGTCGTATTTTAGATTTCACATATAAGTGAGATCATATGATATGTGTCTTTCTCTTCTGACTTACTTCACTTAGTATGGTAATCTCTAGGTCCATCCACATTGCTGCAAATAGCATTATTTCATTCTTTTTATGGCTGGATAATATCCCATTGTATATATGTACCACATCTTCTTTATCCATTCATCCATCAGTGGACATTTAGGTAGCTTCCATGTCTTGGCTATTGTAAATAGTGCTGCAATGAACATTGGGGTGCATGTATCTTGTCTTTCTTTTTTTTTTCTTTCTTCCTTTCTTCCTCCCTTTCTTTCCTCCTTTCTTTCTTTCTTCCTTTCTTCCTTTATTTCTTTCTTCCTTTCTTTCTTCCTTGCTTCCTTCCCTTCTTTCTTTCTTTCTCTCTCTCCCTCTCTCTCTTTCTTTCTTTTTCTTTCTTTCTTTCTTTTTTTTTTTTGTCACACAGCATGTGAGATCTTAGTTCCCTGACCAGAGATGGAACCCATGCCCCCCGCACTGGAAGCACGGAGTCTTAACCACTGGAGCACCAAGGAGATCCCAGGGGTGTGTGTATAGTTTTGAATTAGAGTTTTCTCCAGATCTATGCCCAGGAGTGGAATTGCGGGACCCTATGGCAGCTGTATCTGTTGCTGCACGTCTCACATCAACCACCTGCACTCCAATCCTTGCTCTCAACGTCATCTTTGGGGAACCCAACCTGCGACAGGGACCTTGACAAGAAGAAATGGCTCAGGGAAAAGCTACCTGCACAGGGAGGAGATAGAGGCCATCGCCCCTGGGGTGCGGCGCGGAGAGTGGGCACAGAGATTTGTCATTTCACCCCCGATGCTCATCTCAGCCCTCCTGGCTGCCCCACTCTAGGTCACCTCGGGATACAGAGGTGACCCGGTTAGAGTCCCTGCCTGTGCAGGAATCTGGGGGCACCAGCGGGTCTGAATAATATTAGTGCAGGGTCTCCCCTGCGGCACTGGGGTTATTCGGGGCGGGTCATCCTCTGCTGAGGGCCCCTCCTGGGCACTGTGTGGGGTTTAGCAGCAGCCCTGGCCACACCCCTTTGATTCCAGGGGCCCCTCCCCCCCAGTTGTGACAACCACAGATTTTCCCCACACATCACGGAAGAACTGGGTGAGGCGGGGGCAGGATGGCCCTGGGCGAGGACAGCTGTGTTGAAGCAACCAGCCTGGCCCAGGGCAAGGTCTGCCCCAATCCCGTCAGCGCCTGCATTTAGACCTGCCCCTTTCCTCTCCCACCTCCTCTGCCCTGCAGTGGTCTCCGAGACATCATCGCCATGTGATAAATCACACCTTCTCAGTCGACTGTTTGCTGCCCTCGCTAGAACGTGAGCTCTTTGAGGACAGGGATGCTGTTATGTCCCCAGCACCTAGAAGAGTGTCTGCTGTGTAGTAGATGCTTCATAAATACTTGCTGAATAAAGGAGTTGAATAAAGGGATGAGTGGATGGATGAATGAAGGTTACAATGGAAGGAGGGGGGAGATTCCCTTTCTGGCTCTCGGGGGTTGGGAGATCAAGTGAAAGATCCGTCCTAAATAGGCTGATCAGCCTTCTGGGGTTCCCCGGGACTGAGGGTTTCCCCAGAGTTCCAGCGCTCAAACCTGAGCGGTCCTGGGCAAACTGGGGGCGGGTGTTGGTCACCCTATCTAAACACAGTAACAATTCCAGCTGCAATAGCAATGGCCAATGACCTCTATGGTCTTATTGACCATGCACAGTTCTTTACCTGGCAGGGAAGGGTGGGCCGGGATGGGAATTCTGGTGATCCAGGGCGGGTGAGGGCACACCCCGGGCTTGTGTAGGGGAGTCCAGGAAGGTTCTGGAGGAAGTGACAGTGACACAGGGGGGAGGGAGGAGTCTAAGGAAGAACATCCCACATGACAACGTGTGCCAAAGGCCCTGGGCCCAAGGTCACACCTGACCAGGGCTTGCCTTTTTTTTTTTTTCTAATTTACTTTTTCCCACATGGATATGCAATTGTCCTAATGCCATTTATTGAAAACTCCTTAATTTCCCCACTTTCTGTCATATCAAGTTCTCATAGATCTGTTTCTGGACCTTTATTCTATACCATAGAGCTATACGTCCCATCCTTGCACGACTAGGGCTGTTTCATCACTATAACTTTATTTTTTATTCATTTATTTTTCTTGGCCATGCCGTGCGGCATGTGGGATCTTATTTCCCTGACCAGGGATCGAACCCGCGCCCCCTGCCAGTGGAAGCTCGGAGTCTTAATCACTGGACCTCCAGGGAAGTCCCCAGGGTTTGCTTTGACATCCATCGAATGGTGGCAGGTGGGCACGGGGAGCAGCTGTCTGTGAGCCATCCTGTGTAGAAATGCAGGCTGGAGGGGAGGACAGATGGAGCGGGAGGGGAAGAAGCGGAGGAGGGAGGGAGGGCGGGCGAGAGACAGACAGAGCATGAAAGCTGAAAAGAGCTCCTAGTGCCGGGAGCCTTGGAGCCAGAGCCTGGGAGCCAGGGTGACTGGCTCTCCTCCCTGGTGTGTGTGTGTGTGTTGCGGGGGGTGGCTCTGGGCTTCTCAGGCTGGGAATGGGGTGCACAGAGCAGGGACGGAGCAGGGACCCTTCTCTCTGGGACCTCGTGGGCCATCCTCAGCTCACAAAGCTGAGCCACTCCTGGCCCTACGAGTGGGGGGGCTTATCCTCCCTGTCCCCTGGATCACACCCCCTCACACACAACTTCCCCGTGTGTGTTCCCAGCAACCAAGAGAATCTGTTTTTAAAAGATTTGGGGGAGGGGGGTAAACATACAAACAAGAGCAGAATGGATACTTTTACAGAATGTGAATGGCTCTGTGTAAGCCCACCCCCAGGGTAACCACAGTCCTGACCTCTAACACCCTTGACGAGTCAGCCTTGGTCTGGGCTTGCGGACCCACGGAAGCTTCCTCATCCCCTCCTTCAGATCCCGTCTCTCCCTTGGCGTCTTTGTGAGAAGCACCCGGGGAAGTGGGACTGCTAGGCTGTACTGCTGCTAGAACTCCACCTGGGCTCCACCAGGCTCCAGCCCCCCACCCTGTGCACCTCTCTGACCCTGAGGCACCTCAACTGGTAGCAGCCGCATCACCTTCCCTCCTGGGTCTTGTGACACTTAAGGGAGACACCGCAAGGACAAGCCTTTGGCTCCCTGGCTGGCAAAGAGCAGGTGCTCAATTGTCATAAGTGTCCGTATCAGTGAGGGTTCTCCAGACAAACAGAATCCATAGGGTGTGTGTGTGTATATACACACACACGTACATATGTACACGCGTACAAAAATATACAGCAGTGTATCTATGCAGTATGCATACACACATATACACATATAGTATATACAATACACACCTACCTGTATACACACATATAAAAGGCATAGTTTGTATATCTACAGTATGTATACACACATATGCACATAACATATACAATACCCACATACATAGACACTATACATACACACATATAAAATGCATCGTTTGTATGTATACAGTATGCACACATACGTATAACGTATGCAATATACACACCTAGGTACATATATGTCATACATATAGACACATACAAAGATATTTAGGTGTGTATATAGACAGTATACATACATACACATATAATACATGCAATACGTACACGTACATACATATAGACACACATATACACCTACATATAAAAGCATATAGCATAAAAATATATATGTACTGTATATATAAATTCATCGTATGTACACGTACATATATCATATATATCAGATATATACATATATACAATGTATACACACACATACACACCTATATGTAAATATGCGCATGTACATACACATATAAATACATACGCAAGTGTGTATATAACAGTATATACATATATACATGTAACACCTAGAAACATATACACATACAGGTATACAACATATATACACACCTATATATAAATACACACTGTATACATACATACAGTGTACATAAACTGTATATCTACACACACCCATATATCAATATATGGGTGTGTGTATATACACAGCATGTTCACATTTATAAAATGTATACTATATATATGCACATACATACATGTATACAATATATACACACAAATATATAGGCTTGTATGTATACTGTATATAGTACTTACACATATACTACAAACGCACGCACATATAAACATATGTGTATACATATATATAATATGTATGCACACATATACAAATTAATAGGCTTGTATATATTCAGTATTTTTACATATATAGTTTTGTTTTAAGGAGTTGACTCATGTGACCGTGAGGCAGGCAAGTCAGGGCAGGACTCTGGGCTGGAGACACAGGGAAGAGCTGATGTCCCAAGGCCATTGGAGGAACAGTTCCCTCTTTCTTCGGAACCTCATTTTTCTCTCCAGTCCTTCAGCTGATGGACGAGGCCCACCCACGCCACGGCATTGACAATCTCCTTTACCCAAAGTGGACCAATTTCAGTGTTCATCTCTTCTGAAAAATACCTTCCTGGCCACATCTGGAATAATGTTTGTGGTTGCCGGGGCCCCACGCAGTGCGCACATGAGATTAACCATCCCCGTGGCGATGATGACACTTTATTTTCTCCCTTGACCATTGTCACTACTATTCCAATTAAAATGGCAGCGCCATGAGGGCAGGGCATTTCCTTTTTTGCCAGTACTGAGCGTCCAGGGTCTGGTGCCTAGCATAGGCTAAATACAGGGCATTTTTGTGAACAGAAGCCGGGATTCCGGCTGTCATATTTAATGAGGAATTATAGTCTTATTATTGGGTAGGGGTGTGTGTGTGTGTGTGTGTGTGTGTGTGTGTGTGTGTGTGTGTGTGTGTCACGGTACGTCAAGGGCGGGAGTCGAACCCGCCACCCCAAGCCCCGAGGGGGTCTCCCCGGGTCCCGACTTCGGGCCGGTGCGGGTGGCCGGGGGCAGCCGAAGACGTGCGTGCGTGCGTGCGTGCGTGCGTGCGTAGGTGGAGCGGGCGAGTCCACGGGGTGGGCGGCGCGCGCGCGCCGCGAGTGAGTGGTTCAGCCCGGCCCCGGCTCATTGTGCTCGCCTCACGCCGGCCCGAGTTGGCGGCAGCGCTGGAGGTCCCGGGCCTGTGACCACAAAGAGGGAGCCGGGGGCCAGACGGGAGCGCGGCGGCGGCGGCGGCGGCGGCGGCGGTGGCTGAGGTCCAGGCCAGGCCCCCTCCCCTCAGCCTCCCGCCCGCCCGCCCCCGCCTGCCCCGCCCCCGCCGGCGGGCGTCCCGCCCCTCCCCCCAACCGCCAGACTAGCCTGGTGCGGGGGCCGCGCGCGAAGACATGGGGGAGAAGTTGGAGCCCAGGCTGGAGTCGTCCGTGGGGGCCGAGCCCGCCGTCTACCCGTGGCCGCTGCCGGTCTACGTGAGTGCCACCCGTCCCCTCTTCCCGGACCCCCGCCCCTCTTCCCCCACGGCGCGCGCTGAGCCCACCGAGAAACGGAGCGACTCGAGTCGCCAGACCCTCTTTGGAGCCCCCCTTCCCGCCCCGCCGTGGTTCTCCGCGGCCGTGTCCAGCCCCCGCGCGCAGGGTGGGCAGAGGGGAGCCGGGGCCGGCCGGGGGCGCAGACTCGGCCGCGGGGACCCCGCGCTTCCGAGGGGCGCCCGAGCCGGGCTGCCGTTGGCTCTGTAGGGCTGGGGACCCCGGTCCCCCCGGGCCTGGACTGCCGGCGGGCTTGCCCTTCCGTACTTCATGATCTGACATGTAGGGTTTCTTTTTCCTGGTAGTTTATTCTTAGCGCTGTCAACGTGCTTAGCTTTTTTATTTTTGAGGACACCCTTTCCTTCCTCTCTCCAGTTTTTTGTGTTTTTGTTTTGTGGTGTTTTAGTTAGGCATTTTGTCCCTCTGATCTTGAGTGGGTGGGCTGGCTGGACCCTTGGAGAGGAGGCGTTGTCTCCCCTAATTTGAGTGGGTGGGCTGGCAGGGCCCTTGGAACGGAGGCATTGTGTCCTGTAATTTTAGTGGGTGGGCTGGCTGGACCCTTGGAGAGGAGGCATCCTGTCCCCTGATCTTGAGTGGCCTTTGGCAAATGACACGCCGAACGGAAATTTACACAGGCGTCCGGTGATTCCAGAAATGCAGGGTGTCCGGGCAGGTGGGCGCCTTGCCTCTCGTCCCCCGTGGCGGCGTGGTGCGCGTGTTGTTGTCTCAGGGTTTACGCTTGGGCCCTGCAGCCCACCTTCGGGAGGGAAAGCGCAGCGGGCGCCTTGGGCCGGCGCCTTTGGGGCGCCCTTTCGTGCGCTCGGCTTGCGGGGGACCGGCCTGCAGGGGAGCCGGCGGGGAAGCCCGCGCGACCCGCCGCCCCTCGCGCGGGCTCCGTGTGTCTCAGTTTGTGGAAACTGTGTCGCGGCCGGGTGCGGGTCGGGACGCTGGGACCGCCTGGGAGCCGTTGTTGACTCCGGTCCCCGGTTCTCCGCAGTTCTCCGAGGTCGGAGGGTTTCCAGCCCGCCACTGCGCGCTGGCGCCTTCTATTTTTTTGCTCTTCCTGTGGCCAGAGGCGCGGCTGAGTTGTGCACCCATCCCTCACTCTCCGTGTCCCTCTTCCTTTATTGTCTGGTTACTCGCTGGTTACTTTCCTCCCTCCCATTTTATCATTATCTGTGAGTTTTATTAACATGACGTTTACTCCCTCTTTTAAATTAATAATGAAGGAAACTGTGAAATGGTACTTTTATCTTTAATGGCTGATGCTGTAAAAGTGACAATTGCAATGCAAGCATCTTTCCCTCACTTGACTCCTGTCATGCATCTCAGTAGTGTCTCTGTGACAGGACTTGAAATGATAGCACCCACATCTCTTGCAGCTCATTCACACTGAAGGGATATAATCCTCGGTTTGCTATCACAGCCACTTGCCCAGCTCAGACTGTGATGTCACAAACCAAAGATGATTCTCCCTCAGCAGGAAGAAGCCGGAGAGATGAATCTCCCCCATGATGGACCATCAGCCTTATTCAAATTTGGTCACTTCATGAAGAAAAATTAACCATAATAAAGATCAAAGATACCGGCTAGTTGAAATACCCTGTTGAATTAAGCTTGAAAAACTTTTCCATGATACTGGAATGAAGGAAGTTCTTTCAAAATTCTAAGGAAAAATTTGAGAGTTATAATAATGCAGATATCAGTAAATATTTATGGAATTAAAAATATTATGTAGTGCTGGTCCCTTTAAATGTTAACACTTAAAAATAACTTCTAGGTATGTTTCTTATTTTCTATGCAAAATTATGTGGCTTGCTATTTCAGACAAAGATGACGTATCAATCTGAAAAGAGTCGGCAAAGACACAAAATGGATGTACTTTCTCTTGACCTATACACCTACTTTTATGTTCTCATGGTTTAAATAAAAAGTACAGCTTTTGGGTTATTTAAGAAGAGCAGAAGCTAAAAATACAGTACTAAATATCATTGCAAGGATTTGGTAGCCAAAACATTTGCTCCATTTCTAGGAAAGAATCCATTAAGACAAAATTATATTACTTTTATAATATAATACTTTTTATATCATGTGCGCTTGAAAAACATTCTAAGTTACAGAAACAATTAGACAGTCATTGAGTACTCCCCAAGATGTTCAAAATCTCTTTAGTTGTTAAATCTATCAACACACAACACAAAAACTCTCATAAATAAACCACATCTTCAGGTATCCAACCAAATCTTCTAGCATAAAATTCCTTATCCGTTTGTACCCATGAGATGCTAAAGTTGAAGCAGTTTTCAACTTGAATCATTGATAAATGATGTGTTAAAAATTAGCTAATGTTTTTATTCTTTACTTTTTCACTTAAAATGAAGAAGAAACTGTAGATTGGGCTAATTTGGAATAAATTGCTATAGAGTTGTTTTTGGAAAGCTGTTATTTAAATCTCAATAATCATTATTCAGAATGGGTTATTATAGAGGAATAGCTTGATTTAGATAGGAAAGAGAAATGAAGGTTCACTGGGACTGATGCTAACCAGGGCTAAAGGGGAGGTGGGTTTGCTCATCCATTGTCTTTAGAAGATAAATCATAGAAGCAACGTCCCTAACCTGGTGGGACCTGGGTCTCTTTGTACATTACAATGAGTAAATAAAATCCAGAAGACTTGAGGAATGTCATTTTATACCCCCTTCAGTTCTATCTATTGGAAGCAAATTGTTTGAGTATAATATTGTTAATCTCTTCTTTTTGCCTAAGTTAAACAATTCTTTGAGTTGAAATAGTTTTGTAACTTAAAAAATATATGCCTATTTTCAAAGCATGTCAGGTTACAAAATATAATGAGGAAAAAGATGAATTCTTAAGGGTTCAGGTCCATGTCAGTACAGTTAAAAAATACTTTTAGTGAGGGCTGGTGTACAAAGTATTTTGAAATTTTTAAATAAACATTTTTCTCTGCAACAAATTGATACACTACAGTATTACTGCTTGTATTTGAATTGCTGCTTTCCTTTACTGGAAAATGACGGGTGAATTTCTGTAATGAATTCCGACTTATGACATTTAAGGTTATTTATAGACTGTCTTGAAGAGAGTGATGGGATCATGTAATTTACTCTATTAATTAAAAGTTGAAAGAAGGAAAGAATTCAGTGAAATGGAAGAATTTCAAATTTGACTTATCAGGCAAGTACTGAATAATTACTTTAGATAGATTTCCCTATATTATCGGAAGATAATCTCCTATATCATCTCTTACCACCATCAGAAAACCACCCCCCAAAAGGGGGACCTCATTCATATTGAAAATAACTTCTTAACGTGCAGGCATTACAGTAGGGCATTCTAGACACTGGGGGAGGGAAAAACCATTGTATTTTTTTCTAACATTCATGTTCAACTTATTTCCAAAGTTCTTTAAAGTGTGGCATTCTTACAGGTGGACAATGTTGCTGAACAAGCGTTTGTTTCTTCCCTTTTCTTCCCCCAGGCTCAAAGATTTGGAAAGAGATAGTTAACAGAAAAGGTAAGGTAATCTCCACCTTAACAAAATATATGATCAAATGTGACCATTTGACAGATACTATGTAGTTCATAAAAACAAAATTAAGTGGAATTGGCTCTCTTTTCCCTAAAGTTGAGGATGACGTGGATGTTTCTGTCTAATGTGCTGTACTAATAGGCTATTATGGGTTAGCTTTTGGTAACTCATCGAGTTTCCCAGTCTGGGTTCCGTACCATCAAGTCTGGATTATAACTTGTCCTGGTCACACTGTTTTTCCAAATCAGTTTTGTTCTAGTACTCTATTATGTGTCTGTTTCACCTCTAATCTTTCCATTTGTCACCACTCTGGAGATGGTGTGTGATATGATCTTAACGGAAACATCAGGAACATGTCTTGTGAATATTTAGTTTTCTTTTTGGCCGACTCAGCATTGCCTGCCATTCAGTCATTGTTATGTGACCAGGCAGTGTAACTATTTGTGTATTAGTCCATTGGTTCCTACCTTGGGAATGTGGAGACTTGTAAACCTCTGTCCTTCCCTTAGGAATGCATGAAGGAGAAATGGAATCTCTTGCGTGAATTTCTGCAGACAGAAATAAAGAATCAGTTGTGTGACTTGAAAACCAAACTACATAGAGAAGAATTATCAGAGGTAAGTCGTCAGCATCCCGGCGGCTAGAAAACGTTTCCTCCCATGTAACTTGTCTGTGACCAGGGAGGCAGAATAATCCCACCTCTCCCTGTTCCCTGATAGTTATGAAGGAAGCGCCTGTGTTTCCTTATTCTCTCATGGCCCCTTGTTTACAGTCACTGCTACTTAAATGATCCTTTCCTGCTGTAGGAGGGCTACCTGGCTCAAGGCAGATCCCTTTTAAATAAAGATTTGTCCTTGGAGAACAGAGCTCATGCTTTCAGTTGGGAAGTGAACGGCTGTCTAGAAAACGGGAGCCAGACAAGTGGTGAGGAGCGCAGAGTGGAAATAGCAGAGAAAAACAAGTCCCCCAAACCTGTTTCCAAACTTTGCATGCCCAGGAGAAGCAAGTCCGATGGAGAAACAAACTGTAAGAGCGCTTGACTCGTTTGACCTCGTTGGAATCTGGTACCACCTAAGGGGAGGACAGACTTGGCGCCATAGGGTCTGTCTGTTCCCCCCCCACACAACCCCTCCACCGGCAGTACTTGTTTTTTGTGTATCCTTTTTTTTGGTGGGGGGATGGCTGTGTTGCTCGGCTTGTACCATCTTAGTTCTCCAACCAGGGATCGAACCCCGGCCCTTGGCAGTGAGAGTGCCGAGTCTTAACCACTGGACCGCCGTGGAATTCCCTCTTGTGTATACGTCTAACTAGCTTAGATATATACTTTAAATTTTTGTCTTCAACCAAGTTATAGAGCATTAGATCCCCAAATGCGGTTGAATTTATGAGGTATAAGATAACAGGAGCTGCTGATATCTATGACTTGTAAGTTACATGCCTGTTTAAGCTAAACATTTATTCTTAGACTCCTTCCCCACTTGTAGTCAGAGTAACTCTTCTGGAATTTTTAAAAAAAGAGCATGGGACTTGAGCTCAGGTCAGGTGCTTGGCCACTTCATCTTTTGACGAAATAAACGGAGGCTCTGTTTCCTTGTGCGTCTCAGGGTTGGGCCCCTCATACAAGAGCTTGTGTTGAAATGGCCCAGCAGACTGGCAGGTGCTAATTTGATGAGTTTATCAAGATGGTGGTTGCTGAGAATAAGAAGAGAAGGTTACTTAATCCTCAGAACCTGGTCTCTGCACCAGCTTGGTAATGCTGAAGAACTGTACCTTGGCTGTGAACTCTTTATTCATAGTGGCTTTTTTGTTTCTTTTTCTTTAAGCAGCTGAAGTCTCATCTAGCCCCAGGATTAGAAGGCAAACTGCCAGGCAGACCACCATCACATCTCATTTCACAAGGAGGTCAGTATATAATGAATGGACAGCCCCCATTTTAGGGGCCAACGGTTTTTGGTAAAACACATATAAATTAGTAGGATGTAACTTAGTAATTCTGACTTCCACATTGCTTCGGTTTTCCTTTTGATATTCTGTTATTAGACATTCGTGAACAGCATTTCTGAAGATCTCATCCATTTTTACTCTTCACATAGGCAACTTCAAATGTACATGCACAGAATTACCAAGGATAGTAAAATGAACCCCTGTGTACCTATCACCCAGTGTCAACAGTTAACATCTCCTGGCTGTTGTTTCATCTATACCCCCACATGCTCCAAGTGAAAATTGTTCCAAATGGATTACAGCTCCATACCCACCCATCTCTTCCCAGTTGGATTACTTTGAAACAAATCGGACATGTCATCTTATCCACACATACTGTATTTCTAGATGACAAGGTCTCTTTCTCTGACAAGTTTTTTATTCATATTTTGCCATAATTGCTAACATCTAGCAAACAGTCTTTTGAAGAAGACAAAACAGGCCTTATAAAGTGTAACAGTTCCTTACTAACAAATATATAGCAGTGTTCATTCTTCCCCTTGTGTAACAGAGTTTGGTTGATTTGCTCCTTAAGCCTTTCGAGTGATAGATTCCTTATCTTCTTGCCATTGATTTAAAGAAAATAGGTCTTTTTTTCTAATAGCTTCTAGGTCTGGCTGACTGCATCGTTTTGGTGGTTAATGTGTTCCCTTGCCTCCAGTTTTCTGTAAACTGGTAGTTAGGTCTAGAGTCTTGATCAGATTCCAGCTTTATTTTGTGAGACTTCATTGACAGCATGGGGCTGTCCATCAGAGGCATGTAATGTCTCTTCGGTGATTGTAGCAGCCATTGATCAAAGTCTAGATCCATTATTTCTTAAGGTTTGCAAAATGGTGGTATTCTAAACCTGTCATCCAAAGAAACATTAAGCTCGAAGCTTCTTTTAATGTCCTGGCAAAAAGGGCTTCTCAGAGGGAAGAGGGGACCATGCCCTGAATCTTTCCAAAGAGAGGGTACTCTTGGTAGGGAGGAATATGAGTTGTTTCGTGCCCACTGGAGGTCTAGGGTCTGGTGAGCTAACAGTTGGCTTTACTGTGTGTGTGTGTGTGACAGGCCTGCCAAACGGAAACCTGAGGAAGACCCTGAAAAAGCAAAATCGGATGATTCTGTCGATGAAGAAGAAAAAGACCAGGTAGGGCTCGCATTTAAGTTTCTTAACTCTGCCTTTTTTTGGTACACTTGCTGGTAATTGTGAATTTATACTTGGTCTGTCTATGGACCGTAAGTGACTGAGAGGGTGTTAGAACACACCCCTGGACCCAGGGCAGTACGAAGTGTATTATGGTTAGCCCCGAGGACTCAGCAGGCCCGTAACTTTGGTCTGTTCTCTCCTGTCTACCTTCCTACGTCTCCAGCTGTCAAGATTTGACAGTCGAACCAGCAGATGTGATGTGTTCAAAGCATTTGCTTCTGATGTCAGATAAGCTCCTTTCCCACATCGAATTTCTCTATAAAAGCAGAATTGTCGTGTTATTATGTGTATTGTAACAATGCTGCTTAGACTTTTTAGGTTAGAAAACTGGTGGCTTGCCAGAGACCTCCAATATAGAAAATGTCAGTCTCCAGCACTGTCTCATGTGACTTGAGGGGCAAACCTAGGTACTACCAGATGGTCACACGCTCTCTATTTCATTCCTGCCACAGGATTAGCTGTGTAAGTCGGGAAGTCTGTAGGTTTACAGGTGGGTAGTAAATGCCCTGTTACCTGCTAAAGATGAGTATCCGTGGTTTGCTCTAAGGCAGGGTTTCTCAACCAAGGCATTGACTTTTGGGGCCAGATAAACCTTTGCTGTGGTGTGTGAGTCCTGTGCATCGTAGAGTGTTTAGCAAGGTCCCGACCTCTTACTCACTAGGTGCCCGTAACATTCCCTCTCTCTCCTCCCAGTCGTGACAGCCAAAATCACCTTCAGACTTCCCCAGATGTCCCCTGGGGGGCACAGTTGCACTCAGTGAGAAGCAGTGGACTCAAGGCTACCAATATCTTTGAGGTAGACTTGACGTCCTGTTGTGAAAGACATACTCATTCTCCTGTTTTTATTTTGGAAATTAGATGCCACTGTTCATGATCGTTATTCAGATGTCTGTCATTAAGCTTCGTCAGACTACCCACTCACAGGTGGGACACTGAGACAGAGGGAAACAGCTTGTCCAAGTCACATGGCCACATCCCTTGCCTCCTAAGAAAACGTGTCACAAGTGAAAGCAAGCTGGCTCTTGTAATATTGACAAGTCTTTTTCTTTAAACAAATGTGCCAGTTTTAGAGTTGTTCTTTGCCCTCTAACCTTTTGGAGGGCTTACATAGCCTTCAAGCTTCTAAAGAAACGAACTGGGGCACTCTTTCCCAAGCAGGAAGCAGTTTCACTGGCAGTGTGTGAGAGGCCTTGGGGACTTGGAGGATGAACACTTGTCGAAACGGGGTGTATCCCGATATGCTAGAGTAAGGCTCGGTGCACCACACCGGTGTTATCAGGTGGTGTTGGTCAAATAAGTAGTACTACAGAGAGAATCTTACTTTAGTCAATTTCAAGTTTTTGAGATCTCACTATGTTTTTTAAAACAGGTGTTAAATACATGCATTTGGTAAAACAGTACAAAAGGCTGTTTGGTACATAGCAGCCAAAGAAAAACAATGTGGCTATTCCGTGCTGAGCTATGCTGTGAGCATTATCAAGTAAATACTGGATTCTGAGGCCTTTGTTCAGGAACAAAAAAGAATATAAAATATCTCATTACCACAACTAAGGAGCTGGCCTGTGGCAACTAAGACCCGGCACAATTAACTAACTAACTGACTATTTCTTTCTTTTTTTTTTTTTTCTTTATGACAAAAGACTTAAAAATGACCACAGTTAAAGATTTGATGAAAGTTCATAATAATGCAGTTGACAAGAAAATTAGTTATTTCTGAGATATACATTTTAAAGTAATAACTAGGATTATTACATATAACATTATACCAGAACATATAAGATTTTTAGCAATTTCATGTAATGTCTGAAACATTTCTATTAACATATTTCCATACATATTTCCATACACATACAAATATAAGATTTTTAGAAATTTCATGTAATGTCTGAAACATTTATATTAACATATTTCCATACAAATAACCCAATGAAAGTTTAGTATTAGTTGTTTTGTTTGTTTGTTTATACTGCAGGTTCTTATTAGGCATCAATTTTATACACATCAGTGTATACATGTCAATCCCAATCGCCCAATTCAGCACACCACCATCCCCACCCCACCGCAGTTTTCCCCCCTTGGTGTCCATATGTCCATTCTCTACATCTGTGTCTCAACTTCTGCCCTGCAAACTGGCTCATCTGTACCATTTTTCTAGGTTCCACATACATGCATTAATATACGATATTTGTTTTTCTCTTTCTGACTTACTTCACTCTGTATGACAGTCTCTAGATCCATCCACGTCTCAACAAATGACTCAATTTCGTTCCTTTTTATGGCTGAGTAATATTCCATTGTATATATGTACCACAACTTCTTTATCCATTCGTCTGTCGATGGGCATTTAGGTTGCTTCCATGACCTGGCTATTGTAAATAGTGCTGCAATGAACATTCGGGTGCATGTGTCTTTTTGAATTACGGTTTTCTCTGGGTATATGCCCAGTAGTGGGATTGCTGGGTCATATGGTAATTCTATTTTTAGTTTTTTAAGGAACCTCCATATTGTTCTCCATAGTAGCTGTATCAATTTACATTCCCACCAACAGTGCAAGAGGGTTCCCTTTTCTCCACACCCTCTCCAGCATTTGTTGTTTGTAGATTTTCTGATGATGCCCATTCTAACAGGAGTGAGGTGATACCTCCTTGTAGTTTTGATTTGCATTTCTCTAATAATTAGTGATGTTGAGCATCTTTTCATGTGCTTCGTGGCCGTCTGTATGTCTTCTTTGGAGAAATGTCTGGTTAGGTCTTCTGCCCATTTTTGGATTGGGGTGTTTGTTTCTTTAATATTGAGCTGAATGAGCTGTTTATATATTTTGGAGATTAATCCTTTGTCCGTTGATTCATTTGCAAATATTTTCTCCCATTCTGAGGGTTGTCTTTTCGTCTTGTTTATGGTTTCCTTTGCTGTGCAAAAGCTTTGCAGTTTCGTTAGGTCCCACTTGTTTATTTTTGTTTTTATTTCCATTACTCTAGGAGGTGGATCAAAAAAGGTCTTGCTGTGATTTATGTCAGAGAGTGTTCTTCCTATGTTTTCCTCTAAGAGTTTTATAGTGTCCACTCTTATATTTAGGTCTCTAATCCATTTTGAGTTTATTTTTGTGTATGGTGTTAGGGAGTATTCTAATTTCATTCTTTTACATGTAGCTGTCCAGTTTTCCCAGCACCACTTATTGAAGAGACTGTCTTTTCTCCATTGTATATCTTCGCCTCCTTTGTCGTAGATTAGTTGACCATAGGTGCGTGGGTTAATCTCTGGGCTTTCTATCTTGTTCCATTGATCTATGTTTCTGTTTTTGTGCCAGTACCATATTGTCTTGATTACTGTAGCTTTGTAGTATAGTCTGAAGTCAGGGAGTCTGATTCCTCCAGCTCCATGTTTTTCCCTCAAGACTGCTTTGGCTATTCGGGGTCTTTTGTGTCTCCATACAAATTTTAAGAGGATTTGTTCTAGCTCCGTAAACAATGCCATTGGTAATTTGATGGGGATTGCATTGAATCTGTAGATTGCTTTGGGTAGTATACTCATTTTCACAATGTTGATTCTTCCAATCCAAGAACATGGTATATCTCTCCATCTGTTGGTATCATCTTTAATTTCTTTCATCAGTGTCTTATAGTTTTCTGCATACAGGTCTTTTGTCTCCCTAGGTCGGTTTATTCCTAGGTATTTTATTCTTTTTGTTGCAATGGTAAATGGGAGTGTTTCCTTAATTTCTCTTTCAGATTTTTCATCATTAGTGTATAGGAATGCAAGAGATTTCTGTGCATTAATTTTGTATCCTGCAACTTTACCATATTCATTGATTAGCTCTAGCAGTTTTCTGGTGGCAGCTTTAGGATTCTCTATGTATAGTATCATGTCATCCGCAACCAGTGACAGTTTTACTTCTTCTTTTCCAATTTGTAGTCCTTTTATTTCTTTTTCTTCTCTGATTGCCGTGGCTAGGACTTCCAGAACTATGTTGAATAATAGTGGTGAGAGTGGACATCCTTGTCTCGTTCCTGATCTTAGAGGAAATGCTTTCAGTTTTTCACCATTGAGAATGATGTTTGCTGTGGGTTTGTCATATATGGCCTTTATTATGTTGAGGTAGGTTCCCTCTATGCCCACTTTCTGGAGAGTTTTTATCAGAAATGGGTGTTGAATTTTGTCAAAAGCTTTTTCTGCATCTATTGAGATGATCATATGGTTTTTATTCTTCAATTTGGTAATATGGTGTATCACATTGATTGATTTGCGTATGTTGAAGAATCCTTGCATCCCTGGGATAAATCCCACTTGATCGTGGTGTATGATCCTTTTAATGTGTGGTTGGATTCTGTTTGCTAGTATTTTGTTGAGGATTTTTGCATCTATATTCATCAGTGATATTGGTCTGTAATTTTCTTTTTTTGTAGTGTCTTTGTCTGGTTTTGGTATCAGGGTGATGGTGGCCTCACAGAATGAGTTTGGGAGTGTTCCTTCCTCTGCAATTTTTTGGAAGAGTTTGAGAAGGATGGGTGTTAGCTCTTCTCTAAATGTTTGATAGAATTCACCTGTGAAGCCATCTGGTCCTGGACTTTTGTTTGTTGGAAGATTTTTAATCACAGTTTCCATTTCATGACTTGTGATTGGTCTGTTCATATTTTCTGTTTCTTCCTGGTTCAGTCTTGGAAGGTTATACCTTTCTAAGAATTTGTCGATTTCTTCCAGGTTGTCCATTTTATTGGCATAAAGTTGCTTGTAGTAGTCTCTTAGGATGCTTTGTATTTCTGCGGTGTCTGTTGTAACTTCTCCTTTTTCATTTCTGATTTTATTGATTTGAGTCCTCTCCCTCTTTTTCTTGATGAGTCTGGCTAATGGCTTATCCATTTTGTTTATCTTCTCAAAGAACCAACTTTTAGTTTTATTGATCTTTGCTATTGTTGTCTTTGTTTCTATTTCGTTTATTTCTGCTCTGATCTTTAAGATTTCTTTCCTTCTGCTAACTTTGGGTTTTGTTTGTTCTTCTTTCTCTAGTTTCTTTAGGTGTAAGGTTAGATTGTTTACTTGAGATTTTTCTTGTTTCTTTAGGTAGGCTTGCATAGCTATAAACTTCCCTCTTGGAACTGCTTTTGCTGCATCCCATAGGTTTTGGGTCGTCGTGTTTTCATTGTCATTTGTCTCTAGGTATTTTTTTGTTTCCTCTTTGATTTCTTCAGTGATCTCTTGGTTATTTAGTAACGTATTGTTTAGCCTCCATGTGTTTGTCTTTTTTACGTTTTTTTCCCTGTAATTCATTTCTAATCTCATAGCGTTGTGGTCAGAAAAGATGCTTGATATGATTTCAATTTTCTTAAATTTACTGAGGCTTGATTTGTGACCCAAGATGTGATCTATCCTGGAGAACGTTCCATGCGCACTTGAGAAGAACGTGTAATCTGCTGTTTTTGGGTGGAATGTCCTATATATATCAATTAAATCTATCTGGTCTATTGTGTCATTTAAAGCTTCTGTTTCCTTATTTATTTTCATTTTGGATGATCTGTCCATTGGTGTAAGTGAGGTGTTAAAGTCCCCCACTATTACTGTGTTACTGTCGATTTCCTCTTTTATAGCTGTTAGCAGTTGCCTTATGTATTGAGGTGCTCCTATGTTGGGTGCATATATATTTATAATTGTTATATCTTCTTCTTGGATTGATCCCTGGATCATTATGTAGTGTCCTTCCTTGTCTCTTGTAACATTCTTTATTTTAAAGTCTATTTTATCTGATACGAGTATAGCTACTCCAGCTTTCTTTTGATTTCCATTTGCATGGAATATCTTTTTCCATCCCCTTACTTTCAGTCTGTATGTGTCCCTAGGTCTAAAGTGGGTCTCTTGTAGACAGCATATATATGGGTCTTGTTTTTGTATCCATTCAGCCAGTCTATGTCTTTTGGTTGGGGCATTTAATCCATTCACGTTTAAGGTAATTATCGATATGTATGTTCCTATGACCATTTTCTTAATTGTTTTGGGTTTGTTTTTGTAGGTCCTTTTCTTCTCTTGTGTTTCCCACTTAGAGAAGTTCCTTTAGCATTTGTTGTAGAGCTGGTTTGGTGGTGCTGAATTCTCTTAGCTTTTGCTTGTCTGTAAAGCTTTTGATTTCTCCATCAAAGCTAAATGAGATCCTTGCTGGGTAGAGTAATCTTGGTGGTAGGTTCTTCCCTTTCATCACTTTAAGTATGTCATGCCACTCCCTTCTGGCTTGCAGAGTTTCTGCTGAGAAATCAGCTGTTAACCTTATGGGAGTTCCCTTGTATGTTATTTGTCGTTTTTCCCTTGCTGCTTTCAATAATTTTTCTTGGTCTTTAATTTTTGCCACTTTGATTACTATGTGTCTCGGCGTGTTTCTCCTTGGGTTTATTCTGTATGGGACTCTCTGCGCTTCCTGGACTTGGGTGGCTATTTCCTTTCCCATGTTAGGGAAGTTTTCGACTATAATCTCTTCAAATATTTTCTCTGGTCCTTTCTCTCTCTCTTCTCCTTCTGGGACCCCTATAATGCGAATGTTGTTGCGTTTAATGTTGTCCCAGAGGTCTCTTAGGCTGTCTTCATTTCGTTTCATTCTTTTTTCTTTAGTCTGTTCCGCAGCAGTGAATTCCACCATTCTGTCTTCCAGGTCACTTATCCGTTCTTCTGCCTCAGTTATTCTGCTATTGATTCCTTCTAGTGTAGTTTTCATTTCGGTTATTGTATTGGTCATCTCTGTTTGTTTGTTCTTTAATTCTTCTAGGTCTTTGTTAACCATTTCTTGCATCTTCTCAATCTTTGCCTCCATTCTTATTCCGAGGTCCTGGATCGTCTTCACTATCATTATTCTGAATTCTTTTTCTGGAAGGTTGCCTATCTCCACTTCATTTAGTTGTTTTTCTGGGGTTTTTTCTTGTTCCTTCATCTGGTACATGGCCCTCTGCCTTTTCATCTTCTCTATCTTTCTGTCACTGTGGTTTTTGGTCCACAGGCTGCAGGATTGTAGTTTCTCTTGCTTCTGCTGTCTGCCCTCTGGTGGTTGAGGCTATCTAAGAGGCTTGATGGGAGGCTCTGGTCCTGACTATTTCTTAAAATCTCATTGATAGGTATTTAATATGATTTTTAAAAATTTATTTATTTATTAAATTTATTTATTTTTGGCTGCGTTGGGTCTTCCTTGCTGCGTGTGTGCTTTCTCCAGTTGCGGTGAGCGGGGGCTACTCTTCGTTGCGGTGCGTGGGCTTCTCATTGCGGTGGCTTCTCTTGTTGCGGAGCACGGGCTCTAGGCGCGCGGGCTTCAGTAGTTGGGGCACGAGGACTCAGTAGTTGTGGCTTTTGGGCTCTAGAGCGCAGGCTCAGTAGTTGTGGCGCACGGGCTTCATTGCTCCGCGGCGTGTGGGAACTTCCCGGACCAGGGCTTGAACCCTTGTCCCCTGCATTGGCAGGCGGATTCTTAACCACTGCGCCAGCAGGGAAGCCCAGGCTCCAGCGTTTTTAAAAATGTGTTCCTTCCACCTTCGTGGAGCCGGCGTAGGGGATGGGGAGGAGTGAGAACCCGATTGGCAGGGGTCCGGTCGCAACCCCGGAAGGGGACGGGGGACGATCTAAGAGGTGGCACCGGGCCACAGTCGACCCCCAGTGACAGCTAACAGCTGCAGTGCTGCCCCTTCCTGCCCCAGGACCTGAGCTCAGGTCCCGGGGCGGCTGGAGAAACGCACTGTTTTTTGGTGAGGTGCTCTTACTTACTGTGTGGAGCTGCTCCGGCTGCCCCGGCGACCACACCCCTGCAGGGCCCTGTGCCCGTCCTCCCTGCCCCCTGCCCAGGGCTCGGAGAACAGCAGTCTCTGTGGGGCAACCCGCTTCCAAGCCCTTCAGTGACCACGGAGGACTGGGAACGGGCTGGGCTACCGGGGAGCCTGGGCATCCAACACCTGAGCTCAGCCCTGGGGGCTCACGTGAGGGCAGGGGCTGGGGGTTGCGGGCGGTGAGCGGAGGGGCCTCCAGCCGGCATCAGCCTGGGCCCTGGACCCGGGGAAAGGCCTCACCCTCTCAGTCCTGACCTGCCGCTCAGGAACCCTGTGGCCCACCAGCCCGAGGCTTGTGTCGCCCGCCATGGACTGCCCGGCACACGGCTGGGGTGCCAACGCCACACCTGGATTTTGCACGGGGACCACCTGGGGGCTCGGTGCACAGGAAGACGAGCAGCCCCCAGGCCCCGACACGCCCCTTCCATATCCATCGAGAGGTGCCTGATGGAAGGCCGGCTGTGCTCCTTTTCAAGCCCCAGGGAATTCACACGAACAGCCCTCCCGGCCACGGGGTGCCTGCCCACCGGCTCTGGGCCTGTGACCAGCCCAGAACACAGAAGGCACCGAAGTGGGTGCAGGGAGCTGAGCCGGGGCTGCAGAAGGGCAGACAAGACAGCCTGGTCCACAACCGACTGCCCTAGGGCGGGTGAGAACGGGCGGGCAGGCTGAGGGGAGGACAGAGCGTGGCACCGCCTGCCCGCCTGGGCCACGGGGAGAAGGTCGGGGCGCCGCCCGCGCGCTCGCTCCGCTGCCTGGCGTCCTTTGTGGGGGCGAAGGGCCGGAGGCAGGGCTCCCGAGGAGCTCAAAGGCCCGGGAAGGACACACGGGACGGTCCAGAGCCACCCTACCGCTCCAGTGGTGCAGCACCCTCTCTGAATTCCTACTGCCACCAAAACACATCCCTAAGGCCTTTGGGAAGAATCGCTAGGACCCAGGAAGGCAGCCCCCTGCTGTGGTCCAGACTTCAGCAGCTGCCGATGATCAGAGGGAGCCAGCCGGCCGGCCTTGAGCAGGAGGACAGGACACGGGGACAGGGACAGCCACAGCCGGGCTTCCCACAGCTGTGCCCACCGCCAGAACCAGCTCCAGCCAATCACAGCCCCCGAGATGCCAAACAGTGACGGGCGAGAGGCTGGCAGGAAACTGACACCCCCTCACTGGAGAGCCTGCCCGGCCGGGGTGCGGGGCACCATCCCCGTCTGAACTCACCCCACAGCTCAGCCATCTCCCAGTGACCCAGACGCGTCACCACGGCCCCAGGGCTGATCCCCGACCAAGGTCAGAACTCCCCCCAGTGTGACGGCCCCCATGCCACTCCTGTGGTGGAAGGGACGGCAGGCAGAGACCAGGAGTAGAGTCTTTTTATTAACGGCTGCGTTTTCAAAGAACCGTTTTGTTACCAGGAAAGCTCCCCAGGAAGGGATTGCATTAGTGCAACAAGGGGGAGCCTTGATGCCAGGCTCTCCAGACACTTCCAGGTGGAGACTTTTGGCCTAGGCCGGCCGCCGGGGACTCAGGGGCTGGGAGGACACGCGGCCCCTACCCCGCCCCGACGGGGCGCTAAGGCACCCGGCCCGCCTGGGTGGGCAAAACCCCGTGCCTTCAGCAGGCCGGCGGCTTGCAGCCCTCAACCTGCAGCCCTTTGCTCAGGAGGAAGGCGTCCTGCGTGGGGTCACAACCCAGGAAGAGCTTCACCATGCCCTTGGCATCCTCGGAGCCCCCTGGCCTCAGAATGCAGCTTCTGTAGTCCATGGCAACCTGACGAGAGGGGGTGGGGCTGCAGGAGGGTGGAGCACCCCCTTCACTGAGGGTGTGGGTGTGGCCACCTCTGCTGTGACTCAAGAAAGGGCAGGGGAGCAGGGGGTCCAGGGCAGGGCCCTCAGAGCCTGGCAGGCCCAGGCGGGCGGCACAGGCATCTAGGCCCAGGCCAAGGACCTCCGTGTTGGTCTGCATGGCAGGCTGGCCTCTCACCTTGCCACTCAGGACGCCCTCCCGCTTGAAACGTGTGTGGAACGTGTCCGCGGAGTACACCTCGCTGCACAGGTAGCCATAGGACTGGGCGTCGTAGCTTCCTGCCAGGTGGCCGAAGGTCGCAAGCAGGTGGGTCCCTGGGACACACGCGGAGAAGCTCCTGCCCGGCCCCCTGGCCGCTCCGTGCCCCTTCCCCAGAGAGGGGGCCTCAAAGCAGCCCTGTCTGAGTCCCCTGCCACTAGAGGGAGTATTGGCCCAACACTTCTAGAAAACGGGGACCTTGCGGGCAACTCAGTGGAGGGACACAAATAAATTTTTGCCGACTTTCTGCTGAAGCTCACGAGGGTTCACCCCGAAGCCTCTTACAAGGTCAGCTGCCCGAGGCTCCGAGGGATGAGTCAGGGCTCACCTTCCAGCACGGGGAGAGCGCGGGTTCAAGCGCTCACGAGGGAGTGAACTGCGTCTCCGCACCGACACGCACGGGCAAACCTCGTCGACGCGTTCCGTCCGGGGTATGAAGCCCTCTCCTGCCTCTTCCAGGCTCTCCAGAAAGCACGTGCAGATACGCCCACCCCACCCTCGGACTCCGCGGGCCACAGCTGGAGGGACCAGCCCAGGAACCGAGGCAGGAAGAGGCCAGAGGTCAGCGGGCCTCGGCCAGAGCCCGTCAGTCGGTCCCCCTTCACACACCACCAGAGGATCCTCTTGACCTGGGCAGTAGCCGCCAAGCGACCGCTAAGGTGGGCCCGGCGTGCACTTGGCTACCTGGCGTGGCTGGGACCCCGAGGACCTCCTGGCAGAGGCGGGCATTCTCCTGGGCCGGGTCCGCGGGCATCTGCGTGTGCAGGGCCTTGTCCACCTTGGCCAGGACGATCTGGCGCAGGTTGAAGAGGCCTGGAGGGCGGGAGGAAGGAGACGGGGGGCTGGCACTGTGTGCAGGCCGCGCTTTCCAGCCGGGCGGTCCGGGAGCCCCTTTCCTTTCCCTCGGCCCAACCGCACCGGGGTTGGCCAGCCGGGACTTGATGAGTTGGCCAGCAGCTCTGGGGGACGGCGCTGCCCGTGCCCCACCGAAACTGGCAGCAACGCCAGGGCTTCACAGGGCGCGGCGCTCCCGGCCCCAGAGCCTTCCCTCTGGTTCTCATCACCGGCTGTCGCCAGAGTCGCAGGTAACGTGCCTTTCTTGTCGTTTGTCTTTTTTCCGGCCCTCAGCCACGCAAAGGTGTGAAGCCCTGACACTCGCTGCCACGTGGATGCACCCTGAGAACACGATGCTCAGCGAGACAAGTCAGACACAGAAGGGCACACAGGGTGTGACCCCACTGAGGGGGAACATCCAGAACAGGTAGATCCACAGAGTCAGAGTGGGTTCCTGGTTGTCAGGGGCAGGGGAGGGGAGGGAATGATAACTAAAGGCGTGAGGGACATTTTTGGGGTGAGGGAAATGTTCCAAAATAGGGCAGTAGTGACGGCTGCACAGCTCAGTAAAGTGTCCCCACGCGCTCCGGTGCAGCCTGTGAGAGCATTGCTCTCAGGACGAAGGGCTGACCGCAGGAAGACTGAAGGAGCACTGGGTCCTGGGCCCAGACGCTCAGCTGGGGACACCCCCGCCCCCCCGGTGGGGAAGTCCCTGGGACTTGCTGAGCCTCCACCGAGACTGGCAGCAGCCCCAGGGCCTCACAGGGCACGGCGCTCCCGGCCCCAGAGCCTACCCTCTGGTTCTCATCACCGCCTGTCACCAGACTTGCATGCAACGTTCCTTTCTTTTCTTTTGTCTTTTTAAAGGCAACTCTTGAATACACGTATTTAACATGCAGGGAACCAGTCCTGACTCCTTGATCTGCGGCTTCCAGGCTCCAGAGTCTCGAGGACATCCACTTCCATTTTTTTACACGCCCTGTGCGTGGGGTTTGATGATGGAAACTGACACCGAGGGCGTCACCACGTGCGGGGTGACATCAGCGGAAGAATCCCGTGGCGAGGGCCTGCCTGAGAACCACGGGAGAGCCCGGGCCCTCCCCGCCCCCTGCCTGCAGCCCCGCGCCCGCACCCACCTGGGAGCGGAGCTGGTGCATCGCTTGCCAGAACTCATGGAAGTAGGTCTCCAGCTCATCATGCTGCAACAGGGAGGGCGGGTTGGGCGTAGACTTGGTGAAGTTGGCCACCATGGCCGCGATGGCAATCTGGCGCCTCCCATCCTGCTGCAGGCAGCCCGGCTGCAGGCCAAAGCAGGCCATGTGCCCAGACTTCCCTTCCCTGGGGAGGGACGCGGGTGAGGCCCCGCTTCCACAGAGGAGCCCTGGCCCACGGCCGACAGGTTCCCCCACGCATGCACCGAGGGTAGAGGTCCAGGTAGAACTTGCCGATGGATGACCTTGTCCGCGGCCGCGTCCCGGACCGTGTAGAGCCTCACATCTCCGTGACACACGTTGGCACCCTCCTCCAGGTCGAAGGTCAGCCCCAGCAGCTCCTGGGAGATGCCCAGCTACCCGCGCGTGACCACCTGCATGGGGAAGGACTCATCGAGCAGGTACTGGTCCACGTGGTAGCGCGTCTCCTCCCCCTGGTTCATGTAGCAGCACAGGTCCTAGACGTTGATGGGCCCGTCAAAGTGCAGGCCCCGCCTCTGGCACTTGGCCTTCTTTAGGTCCAGGATCACGGCCGCTCCTGCTCCCCGAGGGGCTTCAGCTTCTGGGCCAGCTCATCTGCGGGCGGAGGGGAGAGGTTCGGCTATGTCCCTGTGGCAGCCTCCCAGCCGCCACCCACCCCACGCCCCTCGAGGCAGAATGAAGGGTTGGGGAAGGCGACCCCCAAGGGCTGACACAGTCGGGTCTCAGGCAGCACCACGTCCAGTCAAGGTCCGCCTGACCCTCGGGGAGGCGGGGTTACCTAGGAAAGTGGCCACCACCTGGCTGGTCTTGGCCATGTTCATCTCCAGCACGGAGTCGGCACGCGTGCTGAACCCCAGCAGGCGGGACTTCTGAGCCTGCAGCCTTACCAGCTCCCCGAGGATCGCGCAGTTCTCCTGGAACCCAGAGACGGCCAGCGCTGGGGACCGTGGGCCACGCCCTCCCCACGGGCCCCGGGCCAGGTCTCTGAGGGCGGGCAGGGCTCTCAGGCCACTGGCGGGCACAGCCAATCCCCCTCCCTCCTCCTCCTGGCCCGGATTTCTAGACACTTTGGTGCTGTCCTAACACGTGGTCTTTATGAACACAGGTCCTTTTGGAACCAGAAACGGCGTGAACCGTGATGAGCTCTAAGGCCAAGGGCAGGAAGAAATGTGACCAGGCTCTCCAGGAGCCACCCAGGGGCCTCCCCGGGCTCAACAATACAGACTCGGCTGCCGTGCAGACAGCAGGTCATCCCCACGGCGCCCGAACACCCAGCCCCCTGGACGGCGAGACGCCTGTTGCTGCAGGTGGCCCGGGGCTGGCTGGTGAGGCCCGGCCCCAGGCGTACGCCACCTTCTCTGGGGCCACCTCTCCGGCTCTGCCGTGGGGTTCTCCTGGGAGCCCCCAGTCACCACAGGACCAGCGTGGCCTGTCTGCAGCCCAAGAAGGTGGGGACACAGGACTGTCCCCCATGCCCCCCACATCACCCACGAGGCCGAGCAAGCACCAGTGGTGTCTGCGGGGAAGATGAAGGGCTCACGCACAGCCCCCATCTACTGAAGATGCTGAACAGGAGAAGCACAGACTGCAGCCACACGCGGTATGGACCAAACGCAAGTGTCCTTGCAGGAACCGATGTCTGAATGTCAAGGCCGTACCCGGGCCACAGTGAGAAGGCCCAGACCCCACGCAAGGCACAGAGAGGAGATGGGGGGAACATCTGCGAATCTGAGCTCATCGGGCATCACCCCAGAAGGAGAGGGAGAGGAGGAGGGAGAGGGAGAGGGAGAGGGAGGGAGGTACAGACGTCTCTCCCTTCCCTGGGGGTTCTCTAGTGCAGCCAAGGCTGAAAAGCACTGCATTTCGGGAGATGGGTCCTCGTGGAAAAGTTAAATAGTAGCTCATGGCATTATCGACACATATTAAAAAGGCCCCAAATCTTGGGGAGTCAGGGAGGGGAGCTGGCGGCTGCCTCGTAAAGGAGGAGAGATTGGGCGTCAGAGGAGGTGCCTGTGCAGCCCGCCGCCGCTGCCCAGGACCCCGCAGACTTCATCTCCCAGCTGTGGTCCCGGGCTGGAAGGCAGCGGGGAGGTCAAGCCGTCCAAGCATCAACGTTGACTTCAGGGCTGATCTAAAAGGCGCCTGGTGTTTGTTGAAGCAGAAGAAAGAGAAAGCAGTGGGGAGAGGAGGGGAGGGGGAGGGAGCCCCCATCAGCCCTTCTCCCTCTCTCCCTCTCTGTCTCCCTCTCTCCCTCCTTCCCTCCCTCCCTCTACCTCCCTGCTTCTCACTCTCACTCTCCCTCCATCTCTCCCTCTGCCTCTCTCCCTCTCCCTCTTTCCCTCTCCCTCTCTCCCTGTCCCCCTTTCCCTGTCCCTGTTTCCCTGTTCCGCTCTTCCGATACCTCATTCCCTCTCCCTCTCTCCCTCTCTCCCTCTCTCCCTCTCGTGCTCCCTCTCCCTCTCCCTCCACCTCCTTCCCTCTCCGGAGAGGGTGCCTGCTTCCTTCTCTGTCTCCCTCTCTGGAGAGGGAAGGAGGTGGAGGGAGAGGGATAGAGGGAGGGAGGGAAAGACAAAGGCGTCTCTCCCTCCCTCCCTCCCTCCCTCTCTCCCTCCCTCTCTCCATCTCCCTCACTCCCTCCCAGAGATGGAGAGACAGAGGAAGAGGCAGAGACAAGGGAGAGGGAGAGGGAGAGGGAGAGAGAGGGGGGAGGGAGGGAGAGAGAGAGAGGTGTCTTCCTCCCTCCCTTTCCCTCTCTCCCTCCCTCTCTCACTCTCCTGCTCCCTCTCCCTCTCTGGAGAGGGAAGGAGGTGGAGGGAGAGAGAGCAGGAGAGGGAGGGGGGAGAGGGAGAGAGAGGGGGAGAGGGAGAGAGGGATAGAGGGAGGGAAGGAAAGACAAAGACGTCTCTCCCTCCCTCCCTCTATCCCTCTCTCCCTCCCTTTATCCCTCTCTCGCTCCCTCTCTCCCACTCCCTCGCTCCCTCTCCTCCCTCTCCCTCTCCCTCCGTCTCTCCATCTCCCTCACTCCCTCCCAAAGATGGAGAGACAGAGGAAGAGGCAGAGACAAGGGAGAGGGAGAGGGAGAGAGAGGGGGGAGGGAGGGAGAGAGAGAGAGGTGTCTTCCTCCCTCCCTTTCCCTCTCTCCCTCCCTCTCTCCCTCTCCTGCTCCCTCTCTGTCTCTGGAGAGGGAAGGAGGTGGAGGGAGAGAGAGCAGGAGAGGGAGGGGGGAGAGGGAGAGAGAGGGAGAGAGGGATAGAGGGAGGGAAGGAAAGACAAAGTCGTCTCTCCCTCCCTCCCTCTATCCCTCTCTCCCTCCCTTTATCCCTCTCTCGCTCCCTCTCTCCCACTCCCTCGCTCCCTCTCCTCCCTCTCCCTCCGTCTCTCCATCTCCCTCACTCCCTCCCAGAGACGGAGGAAGAGGCAGAGACAAGGGAGAGGGAGAGGGAGAGAGAGGGGGGAGGGAGGGAGGGAGAGAGAGGTGTCTTCCTCTCTCCCTTTCCCTCTCTCCCTCCCTCTCTCCCTCTCCTGCTCCCTCTCCCTCTCTGGAGAGGGAAGGAGGTGGAGGGAGAGAGAGCAGGAGAGGGAGGGGGGAGAGGGAGAGAGAGGGATAGAGGGAGGGAAGGAAAGACAAAGTCGTCTCTCCCTCCCTCCCTCTATCCCTCTCTCCCTCCCTTTATCCCTCTCTCGCTCCCTCTCTCCCACTCCCTTGCTCCCTCTCCTCCCTCTCCCTCTCCCTCCGTCTCTCCATCTCCCTCACTCCCTCCCAAAGATGGAGAGACAGAGGAAGAGGCAGAGACAAGGGAGAGGGAGAGGGAGAAGGAGAGAGAGGGGGGAGAGAGGGAGAGAGAGAGAGGTCTCTTCCTCCCTCCCTTTCCCTCTCTCCTTCTTCTCTCCCTCTCTCCCTCTCCCTCTCTCCCCCCTCCCTCTGCTCCTCTCCCTCATCTCTGCCTCTCCCTCCATCTCTCCCTGTCTGAGAGGGAATGAGGGAGCGGGAGAGACGGAGGGAGAGGGAGAGACGGAGGGAGCGGGAGAGACAGAGGGAGGGAGAGGGAGAGAGGAAGGGAAAGGGCGAGGGAGAGGGAGGGAGGGCGAGACATCTCTCCCTCTCCCTCTCCCTCTCCCTCCCTTCCTCTCCCTCTCCTAGAGGGAGGGAGGGAGAGGGAGAGACAGAGGGAGAGGAGAGGGAGGGAGCGAAGGAGAGGGGGAGTCGGAGAAGGAGGTAGGGAGAGGGAGAAGGAGAGAGGGTGCCTGCTTCCCTCTCTGTCTCCCTCCCTCCCTCTCCGTGTCCCTCTCTCCCCCCTCTCCCTCTCCCTCTGTCTCTCCCTCTCTGGGAGGGAGAGAGGGAGAGGGAGCAGGAGGGAAAATGATGGAGGGATGGAGAGGGAGAGAGGGTGAGGGAGAGAAGGAGAGGAGGAGGAGAGAGGCAGAGGGAGGGAGGAAGAGACCTCTCCCTCCCTCCCTCTGCCTCCCTCCTTCTCCTCCCTCTTCTCCCTCTCTCTCCAACTCTCCCTCTCCCTCCGTCTCTCCATCTCCCTCACTCCCTCCCAGAGAGGGAGAGACAGAGGTAGAGGCAGAGCGGAACACGGAAACAAGGACAGGGAAACAGGCACAGGGAGAGAGGCAGGGACAGAGGGAGAGGAGAGGGAAGAGGGAGGGGAAAGAGGGAGAGGAAAGAGAGAGAGGGAGGGAGAGAGGGAGAGACAGATGGAGAGAGAGGGAGGGAGAGAGAGAGAGGGAGAGGGAAAGAGGTAGAGGGAGAGCAGAACAGGGAAAGA
Organism: Eschrichtius robustus; assembly: GCF_028021215.1. NCBI lineage: Eukaryota > Metazoa > Chordata > Mammalia > Artiodactyla > Eschrichtiidae > Eschrichtius > Eschrichtius robustus. Next base: position 79,855,259 of record NC_090824.1, read on the forward strand.
GGGACAGGGAGGGAGAGAGGGAGGAGAGGAAGCAGGGAGAAAAGAGAGAAAGAACACACCATCTACATTTCTGTCAGATGACACCGGGGATCCTTACACAACCAGGAGAAAATAACACAGGGAGGCTCTTTCTCAGCTGGAACTGGCACTGCAGAGGGGGCCAAACACCACCAGGCTGGCCACACATGTCCAGCCGCCGCTCCAGCCCCGTCAGCCGTGAGTCCGGTCACCAGGGCTCTGAGTGTCTGCTCCAGGGAGCTGGGGTTCACCCTCTCACCGGGGAGGCCGGGCCAAGACCGCGGGGCCCCGGGCTGGACACATAGGGGGAAAAGCATCCCCACAGGACAGCTTGTGCGAGCAGATTCAGCTGCCAGATTCTAGAGGCCCGGGACCACCCTGTGGCCCGTGAAAAACAGGAGGCCACGAGGGTCTTGCATCGTGATTCCTGTCCGTTGGACTGTAAAGTTTATGTAGGGAATCTTGCAAACAGTGGTAACAAGGCTGAATTGGAACGAGATTTAGGCTATTACGGACCACTCTGAAGTGTGTGGGTTGCTAAAAGCCCTCCCGGCTTCGCTCTTGTTGAATGTGAAGATCCCCGAGATGCAGCCGATGCTGTCCGAGAACTAGATGGGAGAACACTATGTGGCTGCCGAGTAAGAGTGGACCTGTCGAATGGGGAAAAGAGAAGTCGAAATCGTGACCGCCTCCTTCTTGGGGTCGTCGCCCTCGAGATGATTATCGGAGGAGGAGTCCTCCACCTCCCACACATCTCCAAGATGGAGAGCCTTCTCCGTCAGCCAGAGCAGGTCCCTTTCTAGATATAGGAGAAGAGAGAGATGACTGTCCCAGGAGAGAAATCACAAGCCGTCCCGATCTTTCTCTAGGTCTCCTAGCCGATCTAGGTCAAATGAAAGGAAATAGAAGACCACTTTGCAAGAGGAGTGGTGTACAGGCAATAACTTCATTTGACAGGAGTATGTACAGAAAATTCAAGTTTGGTTTGAGACTTCTGAAGCTTGGTGCACTTTTTAAATGTTTTAGTTGTTCACATTTGTTTGTCTCTTGGGACAGTGACCCATAAAGGTGTCATTCTCTATGGTTTGAAATGGGTCACATGAGGCATGTGATATGAAGAATTGTTACCTTCCAATGTTCCCTTAAGCAAAATTGAATTTGCTTTGAATTTTTGGTCTTGCCTAGACTGATAATAAAACTTTAACTCCTGCCCACCTAAAGTGTGATGTTTACTATTATGGAAACAACACTGGCAAACGTGTAAAAGACTTTCTGTAGCTGGGATATGGTATGCAGCTGTAGTTAAGCAAGCAGTCTTTAAAAGGTGCTGTGAACACAAGCCAGCAGGTAAAAATGAAAGCCGCACCCTTACCCTAGATTAGAGGTTTAAAAATTCCACTAGTCTTCACACGGGACAAGAGGTTGTCCAGGGAGTTGAGAATCTAAGAAGTTTCAAGGAAGTTAGTTTACCTTTGAGTTAGGTCATAAGTCCCCTCTGTGATTGCTGTACATGAATACATAGCTCTTTGTAATATTTTTTGGAAATCTGAGATGATCAAGATACCAATGTCCTGCCGGATTAAGAGTATTGTAGAGCTGAACTTTGAGTTACTGTGCAATTTTTTTTTTCATGCTGTCATTTGTAATATGTTTTGTGAGAATCCTTGGGATTAAAGTTTTGGTTGCAAAAGAAAAGAAGAAAAGAAAAGAATCCGCCTGCCAGTGCAGGGGACACAGGTTCAAGCCCTGGTCCGGGAAGATCCCAGGTGCCGCAGATCAACTAAGCCCGTGGGCCACAACTACTGAGCCTGCGCTCTAGATCCTGGGAGCCAGAACTACTGAGCCCCCACGCACAACTACAGAAGCCCGCACGCAACGAAGACCCAACGCAGCAAAAAAAAAAAAAAAAAAAGACGCTACTGGCCAGGTGATCAAGGGTAAAATCATTTGTCATAAGTCCCGTTGATGGTGTGTATCCTTGATGTGACCTGAGGAGAATGGCATTTTTATCTCTGTCTGGATCTTCCGCCCCAAACCCCATAACTCCAGACCAACCATAAGAAAATATCAGAAAACAAACAGACAAACAAATTGAGGGACAAAATACCTGACCAGTCCTCCTCAAAACTTTCAAGGTATCAAAACCCAGGGACATCTGAGAAATGTCACAGCCCAGAGGAGACTGGGACAGAAAAAGGATGTTAGGGGAAAACTAGGGAAATGCTAATGAAGTGTGGACTTTAGTTAATAACAATGTATCCATCTTGGTTCCTTAGTTGGATAAACATGTCATACTAACGTACTAACGTGTTGGAGATAGGGTTACTGGGTCAGGGTCCACGGCACTCTACACTCTGTACAGATCTTTGCCACTTTTTTGTAACTCTAAGCTATTCTAAAATTAAGCGAGTACTGAACAGAGATAAGAATGTTATTTCCCTGATTTGAACATGCCTGAGTTTCTTTTCATGGTCACATTTTTGCTATCTGGATGTGTCTTGGAATCAGTAGCAAAGGAGAGTTGCCAGCCCCTGGAAAGATGTGGGTGGTTTGCAGGTGGCTTGCTCTGGAGCTGAAGACCACGGTGGGAAGTCTGCAGCCTCGGGCTGCACTTAGAACCATGGGAGGGGATGGGCCAGCTCAGTTAGGGATGGAACCTATAAGTAAAACTTTTTTCTTTTCCATTATGGCTTATCACAGGATGTTGAATATAGTTCCCTGTGCTAGACAGTAGGATGTTGTAGTTTATCCATCCTATATTTAATAGTTTGCATCTGCTAACCCCAAACTCCCAATCCAACCCTCCCTCACTCTTTCTCCCCCTTGGCAACCACAAGTCTGTTCTCTATGTCTGTGAGTCTGTTTTTGTTTCGTAGACGAGTTCATTTGTGTCGTATTTTAGATTTCACATATAAGTGAGATCATATGATATGTGTCTTTCTCTTCTGACTTACTTCACTTAGTATGGTAATCTCTAGGTCCATCCACATTGCTGCAAATAGCATTATTTCATTCTTTTTATGGCTGGATAATATCCCATTGTATATATGTACCACATCTTCTTTATCCATTCATCCATCAGTGGACATTTAGGTAGCTTCCATGTCTTGGCTATTGTAAATAGTGCTGCAATGAACATTGGGGTGCATGTATCTTGTCTTTCTTTTTTTTTTCTTTCTTCCTTTCTTCCTCCCTTTCTTTCCTCCTTTCTTTCTTTCTTCCTTTCTTCCTTTATTTCTTTCTTCCTTTCTTTCTTCCTTGCTTCCTTCCCTTCTTTCTTTCTTTCTCTCTCTCCCTCTCTCTCTTTCTTTCTCTCTTTCTTTCTTTTTCTTTCTTTTTTTTTTTGTCACACAGCATGTGAGATCTTAGTTCCCTGACCAGAGATGGAACCCATGCCCCCCGCACTGGAAGCACGGAGTCTTAACCACTGGACCACCCAGGAGATCCCAGGGGTGTGTGTATAGTTTTGAATTAGAGTTTTCTCCAGATCTATGCCCAGGAGTGGAATTGCGGGACCCTATGGCAGCTGTATCTGTTGCTGCACGTCTCACATCAACCACCTGCACTCCAATCCTTGCTCTCAACGTCATCTTTGGGGAACCCAACCTGCGACAGGGACCTTGACAAGAAGAAATGGCTCAGGGAAAAGCTACCTGCACAGGGAGGAGATAGAGGCCATCGCCCCTGGGGTGCGGCGCGGAGAGTGGGCACAGAGATTTGTCATTTCACCCCCGATGCTCATCTCAGCCCTCCTGGCTGCCCCACTCTAGGTCACCTCGGGATACAGAGGTGACCCGGTTAGAGTCCCTGCCTGTGCAGGAATCTGGGGGCACCAGCGGGTCTGAATAATATTAGTGCAGGGTCTCCCCTGCGGCACTGGGGTTATTCGGGGCGGGTCATCCTCTGCTGAGGGCCCCTCCTGGGCACTGTGTGGGGTTTAGCAGCAGCCCTGGCCACACCCCTTTGATTCCAGGGGCCCCTCCCCCCCAGTTGTGACAACCACAGATTTTCCCCACACATCACGGAAGAACTGGGTGAGGCGGGGGCAGGATGGCCCTGGGCGAGGACAGCTGTGTTGAAGCAACCAGCCTGGCCCAGGGCAAGGTCTGCCCCAATCCCGTCAGCGCCTGCATTTAGACCTGCCCCTTTCCTCTCCCACCTCCTCTGCCCTGCAGTGGTCTCCGAGACATCATCGCCATGTGATAAATCACACCTTCTCAGTCGACTGTTTGCTGCCCTCGCTAGAACGTGAGCTCTTTGAGGACAGGGATGCTGTTATGTCCCCAGCACCTAGAAGAGTGTCTGCTGTGTAGTAGATGCTTCATAAATACTTGCTGAATAAAGGAGTTGAATAAAGGGATGAGTGGATGGATGAATGAAGGTTACAATGGAAGGAGGGGGGAGATTCCCTTTCTGGCTCTCGGGGGTTGGGAGATCAAGTGAAAGATCCGTCCTAAATAGGCTGATCAGCCTTCTGGGGTTCCCCGGGACTGAGGGTTTCCCCAGAGTTCCAGCGCTCAAACCTGAGCGGTCCTGGGCAAACTGGGGGCGGGTGTTGGTCACCCTATCTAAACACAGTAACAATTCCAGCTGCAATAGCAATGGCCAATGACCTCTATGGTCTTATTGACCATGCACAGTTCTTTACCTGGCAGGGAAGGGTGGGCCGGGATGGGAATTCTGGTGATCCAGGGCGGGTGAGGGCACACCCCGGGCTTGTGTAGGGGAGTCCAGGAAGGTTCTGGAGGAAGTGACAGTGACACAGGGGGGAGGGAGGAGTCTAAGGAAGAACATCCCACATGACAACGTGTGCCAATGGCCCTGGGCCCAAGGTCACACCTGACCAGGGCTTGCCTTTTTTTTTTTTTTTTTTCTAATTTACTTTTTCCCACATGGATATGCAATTGTCCTAATGCCATTTATTGAAAACTCCTTAATTTCCCCACTTTCTGTCATATCAAGTTCTCATAGATCTGTTTCTGGACCTTTATTCTATACCATAGAGCTATACGTCCCGTCCTTGCACCACTAGGGCTGTTTCATCACTATAACTTTATTTTTTATTCATTTATTTTTCTTGGCCATGCCGTGTGGCATGTGGGATCTTATTTCCCTGACCAGGGATCGAACCCGCGCCCCCTGCCAGTGGAAGCTCGGAGTCTTAATCACTGGACCTCCAGGGAAGTCCCCAGGGTTTGCTTTGACATCCATCGAATGGTGGCAGGTGGGCACGGGGAGCAGCTGTCTGTGAGCCATCCTGTGTAGAAATGCAGGCTGGAGGGGAGGACAGATGGAGCGGGAGGGGAAGAAGCGGAGGAGGGAGGGAGGGCGGGCGAGAGACAGACAGAGCATGAAAGCTGAAAAGAGCTCCTAGTGCCGGGAGCCTTGGAGCCAGAGCCTGGGAGCCAGGGTGACTGGCTCTCCTCCCTGGTGTGTGTGTGTGTGTTGCGGGGGGTGGCTCTGGGCTTCTCAGGCTGGGAATGGGGTGCACAGAGCAGGGACGGAGCAGGGACCCTTCTCTCTGGGACCTCGTGGGCCATCCTCAGCTCACAAAGCTGAGCCACTCCTGGCCCTACGAGTGGGGGGGCTTATCTTCCCTGTCCCCTGGATCACACCCCCTCACACACAACTTCCCCGTGTGTGTTCCCAGCAACCAAGAGAATCTGTTTTTAAAAGATTTGGGGGAGGGGGGTAAACATACAAACAAGAGCAGAATGGATACTTTTTCAGAATGTGAATGGCTCTGTGTAAGCCCACCCCCAGGGTAACCACAGTCCTGACCTCTAACACCCTTGACGAGTCAGCCTTGGTCTGGGCTTGCGGACCCACGGAAGCTTCCTCATCCCCTCCTTCAGATCCCGTCTCTCCCTTGGCGTCTTTGTGAGAAGCACCCGGGGAAGTGGGACTGCTAGGCTGTACTGCTGCTAGAACTCCACCTGGGCTCCACCAGGCTCCAGCCCCCCACCCTGTGCACCTCTCTGACCCTGAGGCACCTCAACTGGTAGCAGCCGCATCACCTTCCCTCCTGGGACTTGTGACACTTAAGGGAGACACCGCAAGGACAAGCCTTTGGCTCCCTGGCTGGCAAAGAGCAGGTGCTCAATTGTCATAAGTGTCCGTATCAGTGAGGGTTCTCCAGACAAACAGAAGCCATAGGGTGTGTGTGTGTATATACACACACACGTACATATGTACACGCGTACAAAAATATACAGCAGTGTATCTATGCAGTATGCATACACACATATACACATATAGTATATACAATACACACCTACCTGTATACACACATATAAAAGGCATAGTTTGTATATCTACAGTATGTATACACACATATGCACATAACATATACAATACCCACATACATAGACACTATACATACACACATATAAAATGCATCGTTTGTATGTATACAGTATGCACACATACGTATAACGTATGCAATATACACACCTAGGTACATATATGTCATACATATAGACACACATACAAAGATATTTAGGTGTGTATATAGACAGTATACATACATACACATATAATACATGCAATACGTACACGTACATACATATAGACACACATATACACCTACATATAAAAGCATATAGCATAAAAATATATATGTACTGTATATATAAATTCATCGTATGTACACGTACATATATCATATATATCAGATATATACATATATACAATGTATACACACACATACACACCTATATGTAAATATGCGCATGTACATACACATATAAATACATACGCAAGTGTGTATATAACAGTATATACATATATACATGTAACACCTAGAAACATATACACATACAGGTATACAACATATATACACACCTATATATAAATACACACTGTATACATACATACAGTGTACATAAACTGTATATCTACACACACCCATATATCAATATATGGGTGTGTGTATATACACAGCATGTTCACATTTATAAAATGTATACTATATATATGCACATACATACATGTATACAATATATACACACAAATATATAGGCTTGTATGTATACTGTATATAGTACTTACACATATACTACAAACGCACGCACATATAAACATATGTGTATACATATATATAATATGTATGCACACATATAGAAATTAATAGGCTTGTATATATTCAGTATTTTTACATATATAGTTTTGTTTTAAGGAGTTGACTCATGTGACCGTGAGGCAGGCAAGTCAGGGCAGGACTCTGGGCTGGAGACACAGGGAAGAGCTGATGTCCCAAGGCCATTGGAGGAACAGTTCCCTCTTTCTTCGGAACCTCATTTTTCTCTCCAGTCCTTCAGCTGATGGACGAGGCCCACCCACGCCACGGCATTGACAATCTCCTTTACCCAAAGTGGACCAATTTCAGTGTTCATCTCTTCTGAAAAATACCTTCCTGGCCACATCTGGAATAATGTTTGTGGTTGCCGGGGCCCCACGCAGTGCGCACATGAGATTAACCATCCCCGTGGCGATGATGACACTTTATTTTCTCCCTTGACCATTGTCACTACTATTCCAATTAAAATGGCAGCGCCATGAGGGCAGGGCATTTCCTTTTTTGCCAGTACTGAGCGTCCAGGGTCTGGTGCCTAGCATAGGCTAAATACAGGGCATTTTTGTGAACAGAAGCCGGGATTCCGGCTGTCATATTTAATGAGGAATTATAGTCTTATTATTGGGTAGGGGTGTGTGTGTGTGTGTGTGTGTGTGTGTGTGTGTGTGTGTGTGTCACGGTACGTCAAGGGCGGGAGTCGAACCCGCCACCCCAAGCCCCGAGGGGGTCTCCCCGGGTCCCGACTTCGGGCCGGTGCGGGTGGCCGGGGGCAGCCGAAGACGTGCGTGCGTGCGTGCGTGCGTGCGTGCGTAGGTGGAGCGGGCGAGTCCACGGGGTGGGCGGCGCGCGCGCGCCGCGAGTGAGTGGTTCAGCCCGGCCCCGGCTCATTGTGCTCGCCTCACGCCGGCCCGAGTTGGCGGCAGCGCTGGAGGTCCCGGGCCTGTGACCACAAAGAGGGAGCCGGGGGCCAGACGGGAGCGCGGCGGCGGCGGCGGCGGCGGCGGCGGTGGCTGAGGTCCAGGCCAGGCCCCCTCCCCTCAGCCTCCCGCCCGCCCGCCCCCGCCTGCCCCGCCCCCGCCGGCGGGCGTCCCGCCCCTCCCCCCAACCGCCAGACTAGCCTGGTGCGGGGGCCGCGCGCGAAGACATGGGGGAGAAGTTGGAGCCCAGGCTGGAGTCGTCCGTGGGGGCCGAGCCCGCCGTCTACCCGTGGCCGCTGCCGGTCTACGTGAGTGCCACCCGTCCCCTCTTCCCGGACCCCCGCCCCTCTTCCCCCAGGGCGCGCGCTGAGCCCACCGAGAAACGGAGCGACTCGAGTCGCCAGACCCTCTTTGGAGCCCCCCTTCCCGCCCCGCCGTGGTTCTCCGCGGCCGTGTCCAGCCCCCGCGCGCAGGGTGGGCAGAGGGGAGCCGGGGCCGGCCGGGGGCGCAGACTCGGCCGCGGGGACCCCGCGCTTCCGAGGGGCGCCCGAGGCGGGCTGCCGTTGGCTCTGTAGGGCTGGGGACCCCGGTCCCCCCGGGCCTGGACTGCCGGCGGGCTTGCCCTTCCGTACTTCATGATCTGACATGTAGGGTTTCTTTTTCCTGGTAGTTTATTCTTAGCGCTGTCAACGTGCTTAGCTTTTTTATTTTTGAGGACACCCTTTCCTTCCTCTCTCCAGTTTTTTGTGTTTTTGTTTTGTGGTGTTTTAGTTAGGCATTTTGTCCCTCTGATCTTGAGTGGGTGGGCTGGCTGGACCCTTGGAGAGGAGGCGTTGTCTCCCCTAATTTGAGTGGGTGGGCTGGCAGGGCCCTTGGAACGGAGGCATTGTGTCCTGTAATTTTAGTGGGTGGGCTGGCTGGACCCTTGGAGAGGAGGCATCCTGTCCCCTGATCTTGAGTGGCCTTTGGCAAATGACACGCCGAACGGAAATTTACACAGGCGTCCGGTGATTCCAGAAATGCAGGGTGTCCGGGCAGGTGGGCGCCCGGCCTCTCGTCCCCCGTGGCGGCGTGGTGCGCGTGTTGTTGTCTCAGGGTTTACGCTTGGGCCCTGCAGCCCACCTTCGGGAGGGAAAGCGCAGCGGGCGCCTTGGGCCGGCGCCTTTGGGGCGCCCTTTCGTGCGCTCGGCTTGCGGGGGACCGGCCTGCAGGGGAGCCGGCGGGGAAGCCCGCGCGACCCGCCGCCCCTCGCGCGGGCTCCGTGTGTCTCAGTTTGTGGAAACTGTGTCGCGGCCGGGTGCGGGTCGGGACGCTGGGACCGCCTGGGAGCCGTTGTTGACTCCGGTCCCCGGTTCTCCGCAGTTCTCCGAGGTCGGAGGGTTTCCAGCCCGCCACTGCGCGCTGGCGCCTTCTATTTTTTGCTCTTCCTGTGGCCAGAGGCGCGGCTGAGTTGTGCACCCATCCCTCACTCTCCGTGTCCCTCTTCCTTTATTGTCTGGTTACTCGCTGGTTACTTTCCTCCCTCCCATTTTATCATTATCTGTGAGTTTTATTAACATGACGTTTACTCCCTCTTTTAAATTAATAATGAAGGAAACTGTGAAATGGTACTTTTATCTTTAATGGCTGATGCTGTAAAAGTGACAATTGCAATGCAAGCATCTTTCCCTCACTTGACTCCTGTCATGCATCTCAGTAGTGTCTCTGTGACAGGACTTGAAATGATAGCACCCACATCTCTTGCAGCTCATTCACACTGAAGGGATATAATCCTCGGTTTGCTATCACAGCCACTTGCCCAGCTCAGACTGTGATGTCACAAACCAAAGATGATTCTCCCTCAGCAGGAAGAAGCCGGAGAGATGAATCTCCCCCATGATGGACCATCAGCCTTATTCAAATTTGGTCACTTCATGAAGAAAAATTAACCATAATAAAGATCAAAGATACCGGCTAGTTGAAATACCCTGTTGAATTAAGCTTGAAAAACTTTTCCATGATACTGGAATGAAGGAAGTTCTTTCAAAATTCTAAGGAAAAATTTGAGAGTTATAATAATGCAGATATCAGTAAATATTTATGGAATTAAAAATATTATGTAGTGCTGGTCCCTTTAAATGTTAACACTTAAAAATAACTTCTAGGTATGTTTCTTATTTTCTATGCAAAATTATGTGGCTTGCTATTTCAGACAAAGATGACATATCAATCTGAAAAGAGTCGGCAAAGACACAAAATGGATGTACTTTCTCTTGACCTATACACCTACTTTTATGTTCTCATGGTTTAAATAAAAAGTACAGCTTTTGGGTTATTTAAGAAGAGCAGAAGCTAAAAATACAGTACTAAATATCATTGCAAGGATTTGGTAGCCAAAACATTTGCTCCATTTCTAGGAAAGAATCCATTAAGACAAAATTATATTACTTTTATAATATAATACTTTTTATATCATGTGCGCTTGAAAAACATTCTAAGTTACAGAAACAATTAGACAGTCATTGAGTACTCCCCAAGATGTTCAAAATCTCTTTAGTTGTTAAATCTATCAACACACAACACAAAAACTCTCATAAATAAACCACATCTTCAGGTATCCAACCAAATCTTCTAGCATAAAATTCCTTATCCGTTTGTACCCATGAGATGCTAAAGTTGAAGCAGTTTTCAACTTGAATCATTGATAAATGATGTGTTAAAAATTAGCTAATGTTTTTATTCTTTACTTTTTCACTTAAAATGAAGAAGAAACTGTAGATTGGGCTAATTTGGAATAAATTGCTATAGAGTTGTTTTTGGAAAGCTGTTATTTAAATCTCAATAATCATTATTCAGAATGGGTTATTATAGAGGAATAGCTTGATTTAGATAGGAAAGAGAAATGAAGGTTCACTGGGACTGATGCTAACCAGGGCTAAAGGGGAGGTGGGTTTGCTCATCCATTGTCTTTAGAAGATAAATCATAGAAGCAACGTCCCTAACCTGGTGGGACCTGGGTCTCTTTGTACATTACAATGAGTAAATAAAATCCAGAAGACTTGAGGAATGTCATTTTATACCCCCTTCAGTTCTATCTATTGGAAGCAAATTGTTTGAGTATAATATTGTTAATCTCTTCTTTTTGCCTAAGTTAAACAATTCTTTGAGTTGAAATAGTTTTGTAACTTAAAAAATATATGCCTATTTTCAAAGCATGTCAGGTTACAAAATATAATGAGGAAAAAGATGAATTCTTAAGGGTTCAGGTCCATGTCAGTACAGTTAAAAAATACTTTTAGTGAGGGCTGGTGTACAAAGTATTTTGAAATTTTTAAATAAACATTTTTCTCTGCAACAAATTGATACACTACAGTATTACTGCTTGTATTTGAATTGCTGCTTTCCTTTACTGGAAAATGACGGGTGAATTTCTGTAATGAATTCCGACTTATGACATTTAAGGTTATTTATAGACTGTCTTGAAGAGAGTGATGGGATCATGTAATTTACTCTATTAATTAAAAGTTGAAAGAAGGAAAGAATTCAGTGAAATGGAAGAATTTCAAATTTGACTTATCAGGCAAGTACTGAATAATTACTTTAGATAGATTTCCCTATATTATCGGAAGATAATCTCCTATATCATCTCTTACCACCATCAGAAAACCACCCCCCAAAAGGGGGACCTCATTCATATTGAAAATAACTTCTTAACGTGCAGGCATTACAGTAGGGCATTCTAGACACTGGGGGAGGGAAAAACCATTGTATTTTTTTCTAACATTCATGTTCAACTTATTTCCAAAGTTCTTTAAAGTGTGGCATTCTTACAGGTGGACAATGTTGCTGAACAAGCGTTTGTTTCTTCCCTTTTCTTCCCCCAGGCTCAAAGATTTGGAAAGAGATAGTTAACAGAAAAGGTAAGGTAATCTCCACCTTAACAAAATATATGATCAAATGTGACCATTTGACAGATACTATGTGGTTCATAAAAACAAAATTAAGTGGAATTGGCTCTCTTTTCCCTAAAGTTGAGGATGACGTGGATGTTTCTGTCTAATGTGCTGTACTAATAGGCTATTATGGGTTAGCTTTTGGTAACTCATCGAGTTTCCCAGTCTGGGTTCCGTACCATCAAGTCTGGATTATAACTTGTCCTGGTCACACTGTTTTTCCAAATCAGTTTTGTTCTAGTACTCTATTATGTGTCTGTTTCACCTCTAATCTTTCCATTTGTCACCACTCTGGAGATGGTGTGTGATATGATCTTAACGGAAACATCAGGAACATGTCTTGTGAATATTTAGTTTTCTTTTTGGCCGACTCAGCATTGCCTGCCATTCAGTCATTGTTATGTGACCAGGCAGTGTAACTATTTGTGTATTAGTCCATTGGTTCCTACCTTGGGAATGTGGAGACTTGTAAACCTCTGTCCTTCCCTTAGGAATGCATGAAGGAGAAACGGAATCTCTTGCGTGAATTTCTGCAGACAGAAATAAAGAATCAGTTGTGTGACTTGAAAACCAAACTACATAGAGAAGAATTATCAGAGGTAAGTCGTCAGCATCCCGGCGGCTAGAAAACGTTTCCTCCCATGTAACTTGTCTGTGACCAGGGAGGCAGAATAATCCCACCTCTCCCTGTTCCCTGATAGTTATGAAGGAAGCGCCTGTGTTTCCTTATTCTCTCATGGCCCCTTGTTTACAGTCACTGCTACTTAAATGATCCTTTCCTGCTGTAGGAGGGCTACCTGGCTCAAGGCAGATCCCTTTTAAATAAAGATTTGTCCTTGGAGAACAGAGCTCATGCTTTCAGTTGGGAAGTGAACGGCTGTCTAGAAAACGGGAGCCAGACAAGTGGTGAGGAGCGCAGAGTGGAAATAGCAGAGAAAAACAAGTCCCCCAAACCTGTTTCCAAACTTTGCATGCCCAGGAGAAGCAAGTCCGATGGAGAAACAAACTGTAAGAGCGCTTGACTCGTTTGACCTCGTTGGAATCTGGTACCACCTAAGGGGAGGACAGACTTGGCGCCATAGGGTCTGTCTGTTCCCCCCACACACAACCCCTCCACCGGCAGTACTTGTTTTTTGTGTATCCTTTTTTTTGGTGGGGGGATGGCTGTGTTGCTCGGCTTGTACCATCTTAGTTCTCCAACCAGGGATCGAACCCCGGCCCTTGGCAGTGAGAGTGCCGAGTCTTAACCACTGGACCGCCGTGGAATTCCCTCTTGTGTATACGTCTAACTAGCTTAGATATATACTTTAAATTTTTGTCTTCAGCCAAGTTATAGAGCATTAGATCCCCAAATGCGGTTGAATTTATGAGGTATAAGATAACAGGAGCTGCTGATATCTATGACTTGTAAGTTACATGCCTGTTTAAGCTAAACATTTATTCTTAGACTCCTTCCCCACTTGTAGTCAGAGTAACTCTTCTGGAATTTTTTAAAAAAGAGCATGGGACTTGAGCTCAGGTCAGGTGCTTGGCCACTTCATCTTTTGACGAAATAAACGGAGGCTCTGTTTCCTTGTGCGTCTCAGGGTTGGGCCCCTCATACAAGAGCTTGTGTTGAAATGGCCCAGCAGACTGGCAGGTGCTAATTTGATGAGTTTATCAAGATGGTGGTTGCTGAGAATAAGAAGAGAAGGTTACTTAATCCTCAGAACCTGGTCTCTGCACCAGCTTGGTAATGCTGAAGAACTGTACCTTGGCTGTGAACTCTTTATTCATAGTGGCTTTTTTGTTTCTTTTTCTTTAAGCAGCTGAAGTCTCATCTAGCCCCAGGATTAGAAGGCAAACTGCCAGGCAGACCACCATCACATCTCATTTCACAAGGAGGTCAGTATATAATGAATGGACAGCCCCCATTTTAGGGGCCAACGGTTTTTGGTAAAACACATATAAATTAGTAGGATGTAACTTAGTAATTCTGACTTCCACATTGCTTCGGTTTTCCTTTTGATATTCTGTTATTAGACATTCGTGAACAGCATTTCTGAAGATCTCATCCATTTTTACTCTTCACATAGGCAACTTCAAATGTACATGCACAGAATTACCAAGGATAGTAAAATGAACCCCTGTGTACCTATCACCCAGTGTCAACAGTTAACATCTCCTGGCTGTTGTTTCATCTATACCCCCACATGCTCCAAGTGAAAATTGTTCCAAATGGATTACAGCTCCATACCCACCCATCTCCTCCCAGTTGGATTACTTTGAAACAAATCGGACAGGTCATCTTATCCACACATACTGTATTTCTAGATGACAAGGTCTCTTTCTCTGACAAGTTTTTTATTCATATTTTGCCATAATTGCTAACATCTAGCAAACAGTCTTTTGAAGAAGACAAAACAGGCCTTATAAAGTGTAACAGTTCCTTACTAACAAATATATAGCAGTGTTCATTCTTCCCCTTGTGTAACAGAGTTTGGTTGATTTGCTCCTTAAGCCTTTCGAGTGATAGATTCCTTATCTTCTTGCCATTGATTTAAAGAAAATAGGTCTTTTTTTCTAATAGCGTCTAGGTCTGGCTGACTGCATCGTTTTGGTGGTTAATGTGTTCCCTTGCCTCCAGTTTTCTGTAAACTGGTAGTTAGGTCTAGAGTCTTGATCAGATTCCAGCTTTATTTTGTGAGACTTCATTGACAGCATGGGGCTGTCCATCAGAGGCATGTAATGTCTCTTCGGTGATTGTAGCAGCCATTGATCAAAGTCTAGATCCATTATTTCTTAAGGTTTGCAAAATGGTGGTATTCTAAACCTGTCATCCAAAGAAACATTAAGCTCGAAGCTTCTTTTAATGTCCTGGCAAAAAGGGCTTCTCAGAGGGAAGAGGGGAGCATGCCCTGAATCTTTCCAAAGAGAGGGTACTCTTGGTAGGGAGGAATATGAGTTGTTTCGTGCCCACTGGAGGTCTAGGGTCTGGTGAGCTAACAGTTGGCTTTACTGTGTGTGTGTGTGTGACAGGCCTGCCAAACGGAAACCTGAGGAAGACCCTGAAAAAGCAAAATCGGATGATTCTGTCGATGAAGAAGAAAAAGACCAGGTAGGGCTCGCATTTAAGTTTCTTAACTCTGCCTTTTTTTGGTACACTTGCTGGTAATTGTGAATTTATACTTGGTCTGTCTATGGACCGTAAGTGACTGAGAGGGTGTTAGAACACACCCCTGGACCCAGGGCAGTACGAAGTGTATTATGGTTAGCCCCGAGGACTCAGCAGGCCCGTAACTTTGGTCTGTTCTCTCCTGTCTACCTTCCTACGTCTCCAGCTGTCAAGATTTGACAGTCGAACCAGCAGATGTGATGTGTTCAAAGCATTTGCTTCTGATGTCAGATAAGCTCCTTTCCCACATCGAATTTCTCTATAAAAGCAGAATTGTCGTGTTATTATGTGTATTGTAACAATGCTGCTTAGACTTTTTAGGTTAGAAAACTGGTGGCTTGCCAGAGACCTCCAATATAGAAAATGTCAGTCTCCAGCACTGTCTCATGTGACTTGAGGGGCAAACCTAGGTACTACCAGATGGTCACACGCTCTCTATTTCATTCCTGCCACAGGATTAGCTGTGTAAGTCGGGAAGTCTGTAGGTTTACAGGTGGGTAGTAAATGCCCTGTTACCTGCTAAAGATGAGTATCCGTGGTTTGCTCTAAGGCAGGGTTTCTCAACCAAGGCATTGACTTTTGGGGCCAGATAAACCTTTGCTGTGGTGTGTGAGTCCTGTGCATCGTAGAGTGTTTAGCAAGGTCCCGACCTCTTACTCACTAGGTGCCCGTAACATTCCCTCTCTCTCCTCCCAGTCGTGACAGCCAAAATCACCTTCAGACTTCTCCAGATGTCCCCTGGGGGGCACAGTTGCACTCAGTGAGAAGCAGTGGACTCAAGGCTACCAATATCTTTGAGGTAGACTTGACGGACGTCCTGTTGTGAAAGACATACTCATTCTCCTGTTTTTATTTTGGAAATTAGATGCCACTGTTCATGATCGTTATTCAGATGTCTGTCATTAAGCTTCGTCAGACTACCCACTCACAGGTGGGACACTGAGACAGAGGGAAACAGCTTGTCCAAGTCACATGGCCACATCCCTTGCCTCCTAAGAAAACGTGTCACAAGTGAAAGCAAGCTGGCTCTTGTAATATTGACAAGTCTTTTTCTTTAAACAAATGTGCCAGTTTTAGAGTTGTTCTTTGCCCTCTAACCTTTTGGAGGGCTTACATAGCCTTCAAGCTTCTAAAGAAACGAACTGGGGCACTCTTTCCCAAGCAGGAAGCAGTTTCACTGGCAGTGTGTGAGAGGCCTTGGGGACTTGGAGGATGAACACTTGTCGAAACGGGGTGTATCCCGATATGCTAGAGTAAGGCTCGGTGCACCACACCGGTGTTATCAGGTGGTGTTGGTCAAATAAGTAGTACTACAGAGAGAATCTTACTTTAGTCAATTTCAAGTTTTTGAGATCTCACTATGTTTTTTAAAACAGGTGTTAAATACATGCATTTGGTAAAACAGTACAAAAGGCTGTTTGGTACATAGCAGCCAAAGAAAAACAATGTGGCTATTCCGTGCTGAGCTATGCTGTGAGCATTATCAAGTAAATACTGGATTCTGAGGCCTTTGTTCAGGAACAAAAAAGAATATAAAATATCTCATTACCACAACTAAGGAGCTGGCCTGTGGCAACTAAGACCCGGCACAATTAACTAACTAACTGACTATTTCTTTCTTTTTTTTTTTTTTCTTTATGACAAAAGACTTAAAAATGACCACGGTTAAAGATTTGATGAAAGTTCATAATAATGCAGTTGACAAGAAAATTAGTTATTTCTGAGATATACATTTTAAAGTAATAACTAGGATTATTACATATAACATTATACCAGAACATATAAGATTTTTAGCAATTTCATGTAATGTCTGAAACATTTCTATTAACATATTTCCATACATATTTCCATACACATACAAATATAAGATTTTTAGAAATTTCATGTAATGTCTGAAACATTTATATTAACATATTTCCATACAAATAACCCAATGAAAGTTTAGTATTAGTTGTTTTGTTTGTTTGTTTATACTGCAGGTTCTTATTAGGCATCAATTTTATACACATCAGTGTATACATGTCAATCCCAATCGCCCAATTCAGCACCCCACCATCCCCACCCCACCGCAGTTTTCCCCCCTTGGTGTCCATATGTCCATTCTCTACATCTGTGTCTCAACTTCTGCCCTGCAAACTGGCTCATCTGTACCATTTTTCTAGGTTCCACATACATGCATTAATATACGATATTTGTTTTTCTCTTTCTGACTTACTTCACTCTGTATGACAGTCTCTAGATCCATCCACGTCTCAACAAATGACTCAATTTCGTTCCTTTTTATGGCTGAGTAATATTCCATTGTATATATGTACCACAACTTCTTTATCCATTCGTCTGTCGATGGGCATTTAGGTTGCTTCCATGACCTGGCTATTGTAAATAGTGCTGCAATGAACATTCGGGTGCATGTGTCTTTTTGAATTACGGTTTTCTCTGGGTATATGCCCAGTAGTGGGATTGCTGGGTCATATGGTAATTCTATTTTTAGTTTTTTAAGGAACCTCCATATTGTTCTCCATAGTAGCTGTATCAATTTACATTCCCACCAACAGTGCAAGAGGGTTCCCTTTTCTCCACACCCTCTCCAGCATTTGTTGTTTGTAGATTTTCTGATGATGCCCATTCTAACAGGAGTGAGGTGATACCTCATTGTAGTTTTGATTTGCATTTCTCTAATAATTAGTGATGTTGAGCATCTTTTCATGTGCTTCGTGGCCGTCTGTATGTCTTCTTTGGAGAAATGTCTGGTTAGGTCTTCTGCCCATTTTTGGATTGGGGTGTTTGTTTCTTTAATATTGAGCTGAATGAGCTGTTTATATATTTTGGAGATTAATCCTTTGTCCGTTGATTCATTTGCAAATATTTTCTCCCATTCTGAGGGTTGTCTTTTCGTCTTGTTTATGGTTTCCTTTGCTGTGCAAAAGCTTTGCAGTTTCGTTAGGTCCCACTTGTTTATTTTTGTTTTTATTTCCATTACTCTAGGAGGTGGATCAAAAAAGGTCTTGCTGTGATTTATGTCAGAGAGTGTTCTTCCTATGTTTTCCTCTAAGAGTTTTATAGTGTCCACTCTTATATTTAGGTCTCTAATCCATTTTGAGTTTATTTTTTTGTATGGTGTTAGGGAGTATTCTAATTTCATTCTTTTACATGTAGCTGTCCAGTTTTCCCAGCACCACTTATTGAAGAGACTGTCTTTTCTCCATTGTATATCTTTGCCTCCTTTGTCGTAGATTAGTTGACCATAGGTGCGTGGGTTAATCTCTGGGCTTTCTATCTTGTTCCATTGATCTATGTTTCTGTTTTTGTGCCAGTACCATATTGTCTTGATTGCTGTAGCTTTGTAGTATAGTCTGAAGTCAGGGAGTCTGATTCCTCCAGCTCCATGTTTTTCCCTCAAGACTGCTTTGGCTATTCGGGGTCTTTTGTGTCTCCATACAAATTTTAAGAGGATTTGTTCTAGCTCCGTAAACAATGCCATTGGTAATTTGATAGGGATTGCATTGAATCTGTAGATTGCTTTGGGTAGTATACTCATTTTCACAATGTTGATTCTTCCAATCCAAGAACATGGTATATCTCTCCATCTGTTGGTATCATCTTTAATTTCTTTCATCAGTGTCTTATAGTTTTCTGCATACAGGTCTTTTGTCTCCCTAGGTCGGTTTATTCCTAGGTATTTTATTCTTTTTGTTGCAATGGTAAATGGGAGTGTTTCCTTAATTTCTCTTTCAGATTTTTCATCATTAGTGTATAGGAATGCAAGAGATTTCTGTGCATTAATTTTGTATCCTGCAACTTTACCATATTCATTGATTAGCTCTAGCAGTTTTCTGGTGGCAGCTTTAGGATTCTCTATGTATAGTATCATGTCATCCGCAACCAGTGACAGTTTTACTTCTTCTTTTCCAATTTGTAGTCCTTTTATTTCTTTTTCTTCTCTGATTGCCGTGGCTAGGACTTCCAGAACTATGTTGAATAATAGTGGTGAGAGTGGACATCCTTGTCTCGTTCCTGATCTTAGAGGAAATGCTTTCAGTTTTTCACCATTGAGAATGATGTTTGCTGTGGGTTTGTCATATATGGCCTTTATTATGTTGAGGTAGGTTCCCTCTATGCCCACTTTCTGGAGAGTTTTTATCAGAAATGGGTGTTGAATTTTGTCAAAAGCTTTTTCTGCATCTATTGAGATGATCATATGGTTTTTATTCTTCAATTTGGTAATATGGTGTATCACATTGATTGATTTGCGTATGTTGAAGAATCCTTGCATCCCTGGGATAAATCCCACTTGATCGTGGTGTATGATCCTTTTAATGTGTGGTTGGATTCTGTTTGCTAGTATTTTGTTGAGGATTTTTGCATCTATATTCATCAGTGATATTGGTCTGTAATTTTCTTTTTTTGTAGTGTCTTTGTCTGGTTTTGGTATCAGGGTGATGGTGGCCTCACAGAATGAGTTTGGGAGTGTTCCTTCCTCTGCAATTTTTTGGAAGAGTTTGAGAAGGATGGGTGTTAGCTCTTCTCTAAATGTTTGATAGAATTCACCTGTGAAGCCATCTGGTCCTGGACTTTTGTTTGTTGGAAGATTTTTAATCACAGTTTCCATTTCATGACTTGTGATTGGTCTGTTCATATTTTCTGTTTCTTCCTGGTTCAGTCTTGGAAGGTTATACCTTTCTAAGAATTTGTCCATTTCTTCCAGGTTGTCCATTTTATTGGCATAAAGTTGCTTGTAGTAGTCTCTTAGGATGCTTTGTATTTCTGCGGTGTCTGTTGTAACTTCTCCTTTTTCATTTCTGATTTTATTGATTTGAGTCCTCTCCCTCTTTTTCTTGATGAGTCTGGCTAATGGCTTATCCATTTTGTTTATCTTCTCAAAGAACCAACTTTTAGTTTTATTGATCTTTGCTATTGTTGTCTTTGTTTCTATTTCGTTTATTTCTGCTCTGATCTTTAAGATTTCTTTCCTTCTGCTAACTTTGGGTTTTGTTTGTTCTTCTTTCTCTAGTTTCTTTAGGTGTAAGGTTAGATTGTTTACTTGAGATTTTTCTTGTTTCTTTAGGTAGGCTTGTATAGCTATAAACTTCCCTCTTAGAACTGCTTTTGCTGCATCCCATAGGTTTTGGGTCGTCGTGTTTTCATTGTCATTTGTCTCTAGGTATTTTTTTGTTTCCTCTTTGATTTCTTCAGTGATCTCTTGGTTATTTAGTAACGTATTGTTTAGCCTCCATGTGTTTGTCTTTTTTACGTTTTTTTCCCTGTAATTCATTTCTAATCTCATAGCGTTGTGGTCAGAAAAGATGCTTGATATGATTTCAATTTTCTTAAATTTACTGAGGCTTGATTTGTGACCCAAGATGTGATCTATCCTGGAGAACGTTCCGTGCGCACTTGAGAAGAACGTGTAATCTGCTGTTTTTGGGTGGAATGTCCTATATATATCAATTAAATCTATCTGGTCTATTGTGTCATTTAAAGCTTCTGTTTCCTTATTTATTTTCATTTTGGATGATCTGTCCATTGGTGGAAGTGAGGTGTTAAAGTCCCCCACTATTACTGTGTTACTGTCGATTTCCTCTTTTATAGCTGTTAGCAGTTGCCTTATGTATTGAGGTGCTCCTATGTTGGGTGCATATATATTTATAATTGTTATATCTTCTTCTTGGATTGATCCCTGGATCATTATGTAGTGTCCTTCCTTGTCTCTTGTAACATTCTTTATTTTAAAGTCTATTTTATCTGATACGAGTATAGCTACTCCAGCTTTCTTTTGATTTCCATTTGCATGGAATATCTTTTTCCATCCCCTTACTTTCAGTCTGTATGTGTCCCTAGGTCTAAAGTGGGTCTCTTGTAGACAGCATATATATGGGTCTTGTTTTTGTATCCATTCAGCCAGTCTATGTCTTTTGGTTGGGGCATTTAATCCATTCACGTTTAAGGTAATTATCGATATGTATGTTCCTATGACCATTTTCTTAATTGTTTTGGGTTTGTTTTTGTAGGTCCTTTTCTTCTCTTGTGTTTCCCACTTAGAGAAGTTCCTTTAGCATTTGTTGTAGAGCTGGTTTGGTGGTGCTGAATTCTCTTAGCTTTTGCTTGTCTGTAAAGCTTTTGATTTCTCCATCAAAGCTAAATGAGATCCTTGCTGGGTAGAGTAATCTTGGTGGTAGGTTCTTCCCTTTCATCACTTTAAGTATGTCATGCCACTCCCTTCTGGCTTGCAGAGTTTCTGCTGAGAAATCAGCTGTTAACCTTATGGGAGTTCCCTTGTATGTTATTTGTCGTTTTTCCCTTGCTGCTTTCAATAATTTTTCTTGGTCTTTAATTTTTGCCACTTTGATTACTATGTGTCTCGGCGTGTTTCTCCTTGGGTTTATTCTGTATGGGACTCTCTGCGCTTCCTGGACTTGGGTGGCTATTTCCTTTCCCATGTTAGGGAAGTTTTCGACTATAATCTCTTCAAATATTTTCCCTGGTCCTTTCTCTCTCTCTTCTCCTTCTGGGACCCCTATAATGCGAATGTTGTTGCGTTTAATGTTGTCCCAGAGGTCTCTTAGGCTGTCTTCATTTCGTTTCATTCTTTTTTCTTTAGTCTGTTCCGCAGCAGTGAATTCCACCCTTCTGTCTTCCAGGTCACTTATCCGTTCTTCTGCCTCAGTTATTCTGCTATTGATTCCTTCTAGTGTAGTTTTCATTTCGGTTATTGTATTGGTCATCTCTGTTTGTTTGTTCTTTAATTCTTCTAGGTCTTTGTTAACCATTTCTTGCATCTTCTCAATCTTTGCCTCCATTCTTATTCCGAGGTCCTGGATCGTCTTCACTATCATTATTCTGAATTCTTTTTCTGGAAGGTTGCCTATCTCCACTTCATTTAGTTGTTTTTCTGGGGTTTTTTCTTGTTCCTTCATCTGGTACATGGCCCTCTGCCTTTTCATCTTCTCTATCTTTCTGTCACTGTGGTTTTTGGTCCACAGGCTGCAGGATTGTAGTTTCTCTTGCTTCTGCTGTCTGCCCTCTGGTGGTTGAGGCTATCTAAGAGGCTTGATGGGAGGCTCTGGTCCTGACTATTTCTTAAAATCTCATTGATAGGTATTTAATATGATTTTTAAAAATTTATTTATTTATTTAATTTATTTATTTTTGGCTGCGTTGGGTCTTCCTTGCTGCGTGTGTGCTTTCTCCAGTTGCGGTGAGCGGGGGCTACTCTTCGTTGCGGTGCGTGGGCTTCTCATTGCGGTGGCTTCTCTTGTTGCGGAGCACGGGCTCTAGGCGCGCGGGCTTCAGTAGTTGGGGCACGAGGACTCAGTAGTTGTGGCTTTTGGGCTCTAGAGCGCAGGCTCAGTAGTTGTGGCGCACGGGCTTCATTGCTCCGCGGCGTGTGGGAACTTCCCGGACCAGGGCTTGAACCCTTGTCCCCTGCATTGGCAGGCGGATTCTTAACCACTGCGCCAGCAGGGAAGCCCAGGCTCCAGCCTTTTTAAAAATGTGTTCCTTCCACCTTCGTGGAGCCGGCGTAGGGGATGGGGAGGAGTGAGAACCCGATTGGCAGGGGTCCGGTCGCAACCCCGGAAGGGGACGGGGGACGATCTAAGAGGTGGCACCGGGCCACAGTCGACCCCCAGTGACAGCTAACAGCTGCAGTGCTGCCCCTTCCTGCCCCAGGACCTGAGCTCAGGTCCCGGGGCGGCTGGAGAAACGCACTGTTTTTTGGTGAGGTGCTCTTACTTACTGTGTGGAGCTGCTCCGGCTGCCCCGGCGACCACACCCCTGCAGGGCCCTGTGCCCGTCCTCCCTGCCCCCTGCCCAGGGCTCGGAGAACAGCAGTCTCTGTGGGGCAACCCGCTTCCAAGCCCTTCAGTGACCACGGAGGACTGGGAACGGGCTGGGCTACCGGGGAGCCTGGGCATCCAACACCTGAGCTCAGCCCTGGGGGCTCACGTGAGGGCAGGGGCTGGGGGTTGCGGGCGGTGAGCGGAGGGGCCTCCAGCCGGCATCAGCCTGGGCCCTGGACCCGGGGAAAGGCCTCACCCTCTCAGTCCTGACCTGCCGCTCAGGAACCCTGTGGCCCACCAGCCCGAGGCTTGTGTCGCCCGCCATGGACTGCCCGGCACACGGCTGGGGTGCCAACGCCACACCTGGATTTTGCACGGGGACCACCTGGGGGCTCGGTGCACAGGAAGACGAGCAGCCCCCAGGCCCCGACACGCCCCTTCCATATCCATCGAGAGGTGCCTGATGGAAGGCCGGCTGTGCTCCTTTTCAAGCCCCAGGGAATTCACACGAACAGCCCTCCCGGCCACGGGGTGCCTGCCCACCGGCTCTGGGCCTGCGACCAGCCCAGAACACAGAAGGCACCGAAGTGGGTGCAGGGAGCTGAGCCGGGGCTGCAGAAGGGCAGACACCACAGCCTGGTCCACAACCGACTGCCCTAGGGCGGGTGAGAACGGGCGGGCAGGCTGAGGGGAGGACAGAGCGTGGCACCGCCTGCCCGCCTGGGCCACGGGGAGAAGGTCGGGGCGCCGCCCGCGCGCTCGCTCCGCTGCCTGGCGTCCTTTGTGGGGGCGAAGGGCCGGAGGCAGGGCTCCCGAGGAGCTCAAAGGCCCGGGAAGGACACACGGGACGGTCCAGAGCCACCCTACCGCTCCAGTGGTGCAGCACCCTCTCTGAATTCCTACTGCCACCAAAACACATCCCTAAGGCCTTTGGGAAGAATCGCTAGGACCCAGGAAGGCAGCCCCCTGCTGTGGTCCAGACTTCAGCAGCTGCCGATGATCAGAGGGAGCCAGCCGGCCGGCCTTGAGCAGGAGGACAGGACACGGGGACAGGGACAGCCACAGCCGGGCTTCCCACAGCTGTGCCCACCGCCAGAACCAGCTCCAGCCAATCACAGCCCCCGAGATGCCAAACAGTGACGGGCGAGAGGCTGGCAGGAAACTGACACCCCCTCACTGGAGAGCCTGCCCGGCCGGGGTGCGGGGCACCATCCCCGTCTGAACTCACCACCCCACAGCTCAGCCATCTCCCAGTGACCCAGACGCGTCACCACGGCCCCAGGGCTGATCCCCGACCAAGGTCAGAACTCCCCCCAGTGTGACGGCCCCCATGCCACTCCTGTGGTGGAAGGGACGGCAGGCAGAGACCAGGAGTAGAGTCTTTTTATTAACGGCTGCGTTTTCAAAGAACCGTTTTGTTACCAGGAAAGCTCCCCAGGAAGGGATTGCATTAGTGCAACAAGGGGGAGCCTTGATGCCAGGCTCTCCAGACACTTCCAGGTGGAGACTTTTGGCCTAGGCCGGCCGCCGGGGACTCAGGGGCTGGGAGGACACGCGGCCCCTCCCCCGCCCCGACGGGGCGCTAAGGCACCCGGCCCGCCTGGGTGGGCAAAACCCCGTGCCTTCAGCAGGCCGGCGGCTTGCAGCCCTCAACCTGCAGCCCTTTGCTCAGGAGGAAGGCGTCCTGCGTGGGGTCACAACCCAGGAAGAGCTTCACCATGCCCTTGGCATCCTCGGAGCCCCCTGGCCTCAGAATGCAGCTTCTGTAGTCCATGGCAACCTGACGAGAGGGGGTGGGGCTGCAGGAGGGTGGAGCACCCCCTTCACTGAGGGTGTGGGTGTGGCCACCTCTGCTGTGACTCAAGAAAGGGCAGGGGAGCAGGGGGTCCAGGGCAGGGCCCTCAGAGCCTGGCAGGCCCAGGCGGGCGGCACAGGCATCTAGGCCCAGGCCAAGGACCTCCGTGTTGGTCTGCATGGCAGGCTGGCCTCTCACCTTGCCACTCAGGACGCCCTCCCGCTTGAAACGTGTGTGGAACGTGTCCGCGGAGTACACCTCGCTGCACAGGTAGCCATAGGACTGGGCGTCGTAGCTTCCTGCCAGGCGGCCGAAGGTCGCAAGCAGGTGGGTCCCTGGGACACACGCGGAGAAGCTCCTGCCCGGCCCCCTGGCCGCTCCGTGCCCCTTCCCCAGAGAGGGGGCCTCAAAGCAGCCCTGTCTGAGTCCCCTGCCACTAGAGGGAGTATTGGCCCAACACTTCTAGAAAACGGGGACCTTGCGGGCAACTCAGTGGAGGGACACAAATAAATTTTTGCCGACTTTCTGCTGAAGCTCACGAGGGTTCACCCCGAAGCCTCTTACAAGGTCAGCTGCCCGAGGCTCCGAGGGATGAGTCAGGGCTCACCTTCCAGCACGGGGAGAGCGCGGGTTCAAGCGCTCACGAGGGAGTGAACTGCGTCTCCGCACCGACACGCATGGGCAAACCTCGTCGACGCGTTCCGTCCGGGGTATGAAGCCCTCTCCTGCCTCTTCCAGGCTCTCCAGAAAGCACGTGCAGATACGCCCACCCCACCCTCGGACTCCGCGGGCCACAGCTGGAGGGACCAGCCCAGGAACCGAGGCAGGAAGAGGCCAGAGGTCAGCGGGCCTCGGCCAGAGCCCGTCAGTCGGTCCCCCTTCACACACCACCAGAGGATCCTCTTGACCTGGGCAGTAGCCGCCAAGCGACCGCTAAGGTGGGCCCGGCGTGCACTTGGCTACCTGGCGTGGCTGGGACCCCGAGGACCTCCTGGCAGAGGCGGGCATTCTCCTGGGCCGGGTCCGCGGGCGTCTGCGTGTGCAGGGCCTTGTCCACCTTGGCCAGGACGATCTGGCGCAGGTTGAAGAGGCCTGGAGGGCGGGAGGAAGGAGACGGGGGGCTGGCACTGTGTGCAGGCCGCGCTTTCCAGCCGGGCGGTCCGGGAGCCCCTTTCCTTTCCCTCGGCCCGACCGCACCGGGGTTGGCCAGCCGGGACTTGATGAGTTGGCCAGCAGCTCTGGGGGACGGCGCTGCCCGTGCCCCACCGAGACTGGCAGCAACGCCAGGGCTTCACAGGGCGCGGCGCTCCCGGCCACAGAGCCTTCCCTCTGGTTCTCATCACCGGCTGTCGCCAGAGTCGCAGGTAACGTGCCTTTCTTGTCGTTTGTCTTTTTTCCGGCCCTCAGCCACGCAAAGGTGTGAAGCCCTGACACTCGCTGCCACGTGGATGCACCCTGAGAACACGATGCTCAGCGAGACAAGTCAGACACAGAAGGGCACACAGGGTGTGACCCCACTGAGGGGGAACATCCAGAACAGGTAGATCCACAGAGTCAGAGTGGGTTCCTGGTTGTTAGGGGCAGGGGGCGGGGAGGGAATGATAACTAAGGGCGTGACGGACATTTTTGGGGTGAGGGAAATGTTCCAAAACAGGGCAGTAGTGACGGCTGCACAGCTCAGTAAAGTGTCCCCACGCGCTCCGGTGCAGCCTGTGAGAGCATCGCTCTCAGGACGAAGGGCTGACCGCAGGAAGACTGAAGGAGCACTGGGTCCTGGGCCCAGACGCTCAGCTGGGGACACCCCCGCCCCCCCGGTGGGGAAGTCCCTGGGACTTGCTGAGCCTCCACCGAGACTGGCAGCAGCCCCAGGGCCTCACAGGGCGCGGCGCTCCCGGCCCCAGAGCCTTCCCTCTGGTTCTCATCACCGGCTGTCGCCAGAGTCGCAGGTAACGTGCCTTTCTTGTCGTTTGTCTTTTTTCCGGCCCTCAGCCACGCAAAGGTGTGAAGCCCTGACACTCGCTGCCACGTGGATGCACCCTGAGAACACGATGCTCAGCGAGACAAGTCAGACACAGAAGGGCACACAGGGTGTGACCCCACTGAGGGGGAACATCCAGAACAGGTAGATCCACAGAGTCAGAGTGGGTTCCTGGTTGTCAGGGGCAGGGGAGGGGAGGGAATGATAACTAAAGGCGTGAGGGACATTTTTGGGGTGAGGGAAATGTTCCAAAATAGGGCAGTAGTGACGGCTGCACAGCTCAGTAAAGTGTCCCCACGCGCTCCGGTGCAGCCTGTGAGAGCATTGCTCTCAGGACGAAGGGCTGACCGCAGGAAGACTGAAGGAGCACTGGGTCCTGGGCCCAGACGCTCAGCTGGGGACACCCCCGCCCCCCCGGTGGGGAAGTCCCTGGGACTTGCTGAGCCTCCACCGAGACTGGCAGCAGCCCCAGGGCCTCACAGGGCACGGCGCTCCCGGCCCCAGAGCCTACCCTCTGGTTCTCATCACCGCCTGTCACCAGACTTGCATGCAACGTTCCTTTCTTTTCTTTTGTCTTTTTAAAGGCAACTCTTGAATACACGTATTTAACATGCAGGGAACCAGTCCTGACTCCTTGATCTGCGGCTTCCAGGCTCCAGAGTCTCGAGGACATCCACTTCCATTTTTTTACACGCCCTGTGCGTGGGGTTTGATGATGGAAACTGACACCGAGGGCGTCACCACGTGCGGGGTGACATCAGCGGAAGAATCCCGTGGCGAGGGCCTGCCTGAGAACCACGGGAGAGCCCGGGCCCTCCCCGCCCCCTGCCTGCAGCCCCGCGCCCGCACCCACCTGGGAGCGGAGCTGGTGCATCGCTTGCCAGAACTCATGGAAGTAGGTCTCCAGCTCATCATGCTGCAACAGGGAGGGCGGGTTGGGCGTAGACTTGGTGAAGTTGGCCACCATGGCCGCGATGGCAATCTGGCGCCTCCCATCCTGCTGCAGGCAGCCCGGCTGCAGGCCAAAGCAGGCCATGTGCCCAGACTTCCCTTCCCTGGGGAGGGACGCGGGTGAGGCCCCGCTTCCACAGAGGAGCCCTGGCCCACGGCCGACAGGTTCCCCCACGCATGCACCGAGGGTAGAGGTCCAGGTAGAACTTGCCGATGGATGACCTTGTCCGCGGCCGCGTCCCGGACCGTGTAGAGCCTCACATCTCCGTGACACACGTTGGCACCCTCCTCCAGGTCGAAGGTCAGCCCCAGCAGCTCCTGGGAGATGCCCAGCTACCCGCGCGTGACCACCTGCATGGGGAAGGACTCATCGAGCAGGTACTGGTCCACGTGGTAGCGCGTCTCCTCCCCCTGGTTCATGTAGCAGCACAGGTCCTAGACGTTGATGGGCCCGTCAAAGTGCAGGCCCCGCCTCTGGCACTTGGCCTTCTTTAGGTCCAGGATCACGGCCGCTCCTGCTCCCCGAGGGGCTTCAGCTTCTGGGCCAGCTCATCTGCGGGCGGAGGGGAGAGGTTCGGCTATGTCCCTGTGGCAGCCTCCCAGCCGCCACCCACCCCACGCCCCTCGAGGCAGAATGAAGGGTTGGGGAAGGCGACCCCCAAGGGCTGACACAGTCGGGTCTCAGGCAGCACCACGTCCAGTCAAGGTCCGCCTGACCCTCGGGGAGGCGGGGTTACCTAGGAAAGTGGCCACCACCTGGCTGGTCTTGGCCATGTTCATCTCCAGCACGGAGTCGGCACGCGTGCTGAACCCCAGCAGGCGGGACTTCTGAGCCTGCAGCCTTACCAGCTCCCCGAGGATCGCGCAGTTCTCCTGGAACCCAGAGACGGCCAGCGCTGGGGACCGTGGGCCACGCCCTCCCCACGGGCCCCGGGCCAGGTCTCTGAGGGCGGGCAGGGCTCTCAGGCCACTGGCGGGCACAGCCAATCCCCCTCCCTCCTCCTCCTGGCCCGGATTTCTAGACACTTTGGTGCTGTCCTAACACGTGGTCTTTATGAACACAGGTCCTTTTGGAACCAGAAACGGCGTGAACCGTGATGAGCTCTAAGGCCAAGGGCAGGAAGAAATGTGACCAGGCTCTCCAGGAGCCACCCAGGGGCCTCCCCGGGCTCAACAATACAGACTCGGCTGCCGTGCAGACAGCAGGTCATCCCCACGGCGCCCGAACACCCAGCCCCCTGGACGGCGAGACGCCTGTTGCTGCAGGTGGCCCGGGGCTGGCTGGTGAGGCCCGGCCCCAGGCGTACGCCACCTTCTCTGGGGCCACCTCTCCGGCTCTGCCGTGGGGTTCTCCTGGGAGCCCCCAGTCACCACAGGACCAGCGTGGCCTGTCTGCAGCCCAAGAAGGTGGGGACACAGGACTGTCCCCCATGCCCCCCACATCACCCACGAGGCCGAGCAAGCACCAGTGGTGTCTGCGGGGAAGATGAAGGGCTCACGCACAGCCCCCATCTACTGAAGATGCTGAACAGGAGAAGCACAGACTGCAGCCACACGCGGTATGGACCAAACGCAAGTGTCCTTGCAGGAACCGATGTCTGAATGTCAAGGCCGTACCCGGGCCACAGTGAGAAGGCCCAGACCCCACGCAAGGCACAGAGAGGAGATGGGGGAAACATCTGCGAATCTGAGCTCATCGGGCATCACCCCAGAAGGAGAGGGAGAGGAGGAGGGAGAGGGAGAGGGAGAGGGAGGGAGGTACAGACGTCTCTCCCTTCCCTGGGGGTTCTCTAGTGCAGCCAAGGCTGAAAAGCACTGCATTTCGGGAGATGGGTCCTCGTGGAAAAGTTAAATAGTAGCTCATGGCATTATCGACACATATTAAAAAGGCCCCAAATCTTGGGGAGTCAGGGAGGGGAGCTGGCGGCTGCCTCGTAAAGGAGGAGAGATTGGGCGTCAGAGGAGGTGCCTGTGCAGCCCGCCGCCGCTGCCCAGGACCCCGCAGACTTCATCTCCCAGCTGTGGTCCCGGGCTGGAAGGCAGCGGGGAGGTCAAGCCGTCCAAGCATCAACGTTGACTTCAGGGCTGATCTAAAAGGCGCCTGGTGTTTGTTGAAGCAGAAGAAAGAGAAAGCAGTGGGGAGAGGAGGGGAGGGGGAGGGAGCCCCCATCAGCCCTTCTCCCTCTCTCCCTCTCTGTCTCCCTCTCTCCCTCCTTCCCTCCCTCCCTCTACCTCCCTGCTTCTCACTCTCACTCTCCCTCCATCTCTCCCTCTGCCTCTCTCCCTCTCCCTCTTTCCCTCTCCCTCTCTCCCTGTCCCCCTTTCCCTGTCCCTGTTTCCCTGTTCCGCTCTTCCGATACCTCATTCCCTCTCCCTCTCTCCCTCTCTCCCTCTCTCCCTCTCGTGCTCCCTCTCCCTCTCCCTCCACCTCCTTCCCTCTCCGGAGAGGGTGCCTGCTTCCTTCTCTGTCTCCCTCTCTGGAGAGGGAAGGAGGTGGAGGGAGAGGGATAGAGGGAGGGAGGGAAAGACAAAGGCGTCTCTCCCTCCCTCCCTCCCTCCCTCTCTCCCTCCCTCTCTCCATCTCCCTCACTCCCTCCCAGAGATGGAGAGACAGAGGAAGAGGCAGAGACAAGGGAGAGGGAGAGGGAGAGGGAGAGAGAGGGGGGAGGGAGGGAGAGAGAGAGAGGTGTCTTCCTCCCTCCCTTTCCCTCTCTCCCTCCCTCTCTCACTCTCCTGCTCCCTCTCCCTCTCTGGAGAGGGAAGGAGGTGGAGGGAGAGAGAGCAGGAGAGGGAGGGGGGAGAGGGAGAGAGAGGGGGAGAGGGAGAGAGGGATAGAGGGAGGGAAGGAAAGACAAAGACGTCTCTCCCTCCCTCCCTCTATCCCTCTCTCCCTCCCTTTATCCCTCTCTCGCTCCCTCTCTCCCACTCCCTCGCTCCCTCTCCTCCCTCTCCCTCTCCCTCCGTCTCTCCATCTCCCTCACTCCCTCCCAAAGATGGAGAGACAGAGGAAGAGGCAGAGACAAGGGAGAGGGAGAGGGAGAGAGAGGGGGGAGGGAGGGAGAGAGAGAGAGGTGTCTTCCTCCCTCCCTTTCCCTCTCTCCCTCCCTCTCTCCCTCTCCTGCTCCCTCTCCCTCTCTGGAGAGGGAAGGAGGTGGAGGGAGAGAGAGCAGGAGAGGGAGGGGGGAGAGGGAGAGAGAGGGAGAGAGGGATAGAGGGAGGGAAGGAAAGACAAAGTCGTCTCTCCCTCCCTCCCTCTATCCCTCTCTCCCTCCCTTTATCCCTCTCTCGCTCCCTCTCTCCCACTCCCTCGCTCCCTCTCCTCCCTCTCCCTCCGTCTCTCCATCTCCCTCACTCCCTCCCAGAGACGGAGGAAGAGGCAGAGACAAGGGAGAGGGAGAGGGAGAGAGAGGGGGGAGGGAGGGAGGGAGAGAGAGGTGTCTTCCTCTCTCCCTTTCCCTCTCTCCCTCCCTCTCTCCCTCTCCTGCTCCCTCTCCCTCTCTGGAGAGGGAAGGAGGTGGAGGGAGAGAGAGCAGGAGAGGGAGGGGGGAGAGGGAGAGAGAGGGATAGAGGGAGGGAAGGAAAGACAAAGTCGTCTCTCCCTCCCTCCCTCTATCCCTCTCTCCCTCCCTTTATCCCTCTCTCGCTCCCTCTCTCCCACTCCCTTGCTCCCTCTCCTCCCTCTCCCTCTCCCTCCGTCTCTCCATCTCCCTCACTCCCTCCCAAAGATGGAGAGACAGAGGAAGAGGCAGAGACAAGGGAGAGGGAGAAGGAGAGAGAGGGGGGAGAGAGGGAGAGAGAGAGAGGTCTCTTCCTCCCTCCCTTTCCCTCTCTCCTTCTTCTCTCCCTCTCTCCCTCTCCCTCTCTCCCCCCTCCCTCTGCTCCTCTCCCTCATCTCTGCCTCTCCCTCCATCTCTCCCTGTCTGAGAGGGAATGAGGGAGCGGGAGAGACGGAGGGAGAGGGAGAGACGGAGGGAGCGGGAGAGACAGAGGGAGGGAGAGGGAGAGAGGAAGGGAAAGGGCGAGGGAGAGGGAGGGAGGGCGAGACATCTCTCCCTCTCCCTCTCCCTCTCCCTCCCTTCCTCTCCCTCTCCTAGAGGGAGGGAGGGAGAGGGAGAGACAGAGGGAGAGGAGAGGGAGGGAGCGAAGGAGAGGGGGAGTCGGAGAAGGAGGTAGGGAGAGGGAGAAGGAGAGAGGGTGCCTGCTTCCCTCTCTGTCTCCCTCCCTCCCTCTCCGTGTCCCTCTCTCCCCCCTCTCCCTCTCCCTCTGTCTCTCCCTCTCTGGGAGGGAGAGAGGGAGAGGGAGCAGGAGGGAAAATGATGGAGGGATGGAGAGGGAGAGAGGGTGAGGGAGAGAAGGAGAGGAGGAGGAGAGAGGCAGAGGGAGGGAGGAAGAGACCTCTCCCTCCCTCCCTCTGCCTCCCTCCTTCTCCTCCCTCTTCTCCCTCTCTCTCCAACTCTCCCTCTCCCTCCGTCTCTCCATCTCCCTCACTCCCTCCCAGAGAGGGAGAGACAGAGGTAGAGGCAGAGCGGAACACGGAAACAAGGACAGGGAAACAGGCACAGGGAGAGAGGCAGGGACAGAGGGAGAGGAGAGGGAAGAGGGAGAGGAAAGAGGGAGAGGAAAGAGAGGGAGGGAGAGAGGGAGAGACAGATGGAGAGAGAGGGAGGGAGAGAGAGAGAGGGAGAGGGAAAGAGGTAGAGGGAGAGCAGAACAGGGAAAGAGGGACAGGGAGGGAGAGAGGGAGGAGAGGAAGCAGGGAGAAAAGAGAGAAAGAACACACCATCTACATTTCTGTCAGATGACACCGGGGATCCTTACACAACCAGGAGAAAATAACACAGGGAGGCTCTTTCTCAGCTGGAACTGGCACTGCAGAGGGGGCCAAACACCACCAGGCTGGCCACACATGTCCAGCCGCCGCTCCAGCCCCGTCAGCCGTGAGTCCGGTCACCAGGGCTCTGAGTGTCTGCTCCAGGGAGCTGGGGTTCACCCTCTCACCGGGGAGGCCGGGCCAAGACCGCGGGGCCCCGGGCTGGACACATAGGGGGAAAAGCATCCCCACAGGACAGCTTGTGCGAGCAGATTCAGCTGCCAGATTCTAGAGGCCCGGGACCACCCTGTGGCCCGTGAAAAACAGGAGGCCACGAGGGTCTTGCATCGTGATTCCTGTCCGTTGGACTGTAAAGTTTATGTAGGGAATCTTGCAAACAGTGGTAACAAGGCTGAATTGGAACGAGATTTAGGCTATTACGGACCACTCTGAAGTGTGTGGGTTGCTAAAAGCCCTCCCGGCTTCGCTCTTGTTGAATGTGAAGATCCCCGAGATGCAGCCGATGCTGTCCGAGAACTAGATGGGAGAACACTATGTGGCTGCCGAGTAAGAGTGGACCTGTCGAATGGGGAAAAGAGAAGTCGAAATCGTGACCGCCTCCTTCTTGGGGTCGTCGCCCTCGAGATGATTATCGGAGGAGGAGTCCTCCACCTCCCACACATCTCCAAGATGGAGAGCCTTCTCCGTCAGCCAGAGCAGGTCCCTTTCTAGATATAGGAGAAGAGAGAGATGACTGTCCCAGGAGAGAAATCACAAGCCGTCCCGATCTTTCTCTAGGTCTCCTAGCCGATCTAGGTCAAATGAAAGGAAATAGAAGACCACTTTGCAAGAGGAGTGGTGTACAGGCAATAACTTCATTTGACAGGAGTATGTACAGAAAATTCAAGTTTGGTTTGAGACTTCTGAAGCTTGGTGCACTTTTTAAATGTTTTAGTTGTTCACATTTGTTTGTCTCTTGGGACAGTGACCCATAAAGGTGTCATTCTCTATGGTTTGAAATGGGTCACATGAGGCATGTGATATGAAGAATTGTTACCTTCCAATGTTCCCTTAAGCAAAATTGAATTTGCTTTGAATTTTTTGTCTTGCCTAGACTGATAATAAAACTTTAACTCCTGCCCACCTAAAGTGTGATGTTTACTATTATGGAAACAACACTGGCAAACGTGTAAAAGACTTTCTGTAGCTGGGATATGGTATGCAGCTGTAGTTAAGCAAGCAGTCTTTAAAAGGTGCTGTGAACACAAGCCAGCAGGTAAAAATGAAAGCCGCACCCTTACCCTAGATTAGAGGTTTAAAAATTCCACTAGTCTTCACACGGGACAAGAGGTTGTCCAGGGAGTTGAGAATCTAAGAAGTTACAAGGAAGTTAGTTTACCTTTGAGTTAGGTCATAAGTCCCCTCTGTGATTGCTGTACATGAATACATAGCTCTTTGTAATATTTTTTGGAAATCTGAGATGATCAAGATACCAATGTCCTGCCGGATTAAGAGTATTGTAGAGCTGAACTTTGAGTTACTGTGCAATTTTTTTTTTCATGCTGTCATTTGTAATATGTTTTGTGAGAATCCTTGGGATTAAAGTTTTGGTTGCAAAAGAAAAGAAGAAAAGAAAAGAATCCGCCTGCCAGTGCAGGGGACACAGGTTCAAGCCCTGGTCCGGGAAGATCCCAGGTGCCGCAGATCAACTAAGCCCGTGGGCCACAACTACTGAGCCTGCGCTCTAGATCCTGGGAGCCAGAACTACTGAGCCCCCATGCACAACTACAGAAGCCCGCACGCAACGAAGACCCAACGCAGCAAAAAAAAAAAAAAAAAAAAAAAAAGACGCTACTGGCCAGGTGATCAAGGGTAAAATCATTTGTCATAAGTCCCGTTGATGGTGTGTATCCTTGATGTGACCTGAGGAGAATGGCATTTTTATCTCTGTCTGGATCTTCCGCCCCAAACCCCATAACTCCAGACCAACCATAAGAAAACATCAGAAAACAAACAGACAAACAAATTGAGGGACAAAATACCTGACCAGTCCTCCTCAAAACTTTCAAGGTATCAAAACCCAGGGACATCTGAGAAATGTCACAGCCCAGAGGAGACTGGGACAGAAAAAGGATGTTAGGGGAAAACTAGGGAAATGCTAATGAACTGTGGACTTTAGTTAATAACAATGTATCCATCTTGGTTCCTTAGTTGGATAAACATGTCATACTAACGTACTAACGTGTTGGAGATAGGGTTACTGGGTCAGGGTCCACGGCACTCTACACTCTGTACAGATCTTTGCCACTTTTTTGTAACTCTAAGCTATTCTAAAATTAAGCGAGTACTGAACAGAGATAAGAATGTTATTTCCCTGATTTGAACATGCCTGAGTTTCTTTTCATGGTCACATTTTTGCTATCTGGATGTGTCTTGGAATCAGTAGCAAAGGAGAGTTGCCAGCCCCTGGAAAGATGTGGGTGGTTTGCAGGTGGCTTGCTCTGGAGCTGAAGACCACGGTGGGAAGTCTGCAGCCTCGGGCTGCACTTAGAACCATGGGAGGGGATGGGCCAGCTCAGTTAGGGATGGAACCTATAAGTAAAACTTTTTTCTTTTCCATTATGGCTTATCACAGGATGTTGAATATAGTTCCCTGTGCTAGACAGTAGGATGTTGTAGTTTATCCATCCTATATTTAATAGTTTGCATCTGCTAACCCCAAACTCCCAATCCAACCCTCCCTCACTCTTTCTCCCCCTTGGCAACCACAAGTCTGTTCTCTATGTCTGTGAGTCTGTTTTTGTTTCGTAGACGAGTTCATTTGTGTCGTATTTTAGATTTCACATATAAGTGAGATCATATGATATGTGTCTTTCTCTTCTGACTTACTTCACTTAGTATGGTAATCTCTAGGTCCATCCACATTGCTGCAAATAGCATTATTTCATTCTTTTTATGGCTGGATAATATCCCATTGTATATATGTACCACATCTTCTTTATCCATTCATCCATCAGTGGACATTTAGGTAGCTTCCATGTCTTGGCTATTGTAAATAGTGCTGCAATGAACATTGGGGTGCATGTATCTTGTCTTTCTTTTTTTTTTCTTTCTTCCTTTCTTCCTCCCTTTCTTTCCTCCTTTCTTTCTTTCTTCCTTTCTTCCTTTATTTCTTTCTTCCTTTCTTTCTTCCTTGCTTCCTTCCCTTCTTTCTTTCTTTCTCTCTCTCCCTCTCTCTCTTTCTTTCTTTTTCTTTCTTTCTTTCTTTTTTTTTTTTGTCACACAGCATGTGAGATCTTAGTTCCCTGACCAGAGATGGAACCCATGCCCCCCGCACTGGAAGCACGGAGTCTTAACCACTGGAGCACCAAGGAGATCCCAGGGGTGTGTGTATAGTTTTGAATTAGAGTTTTCTCCAGATCTATGCCCAGGAGTGGAATTGCGGGACCCTATGGCAGCTGTATCTGTTGCTGCACGTCTCACATCAACCACCTGCACTCCAATCCTTGCTCTCAACGTCATCTTTGGGGAACCCAACCTGCGACAGGGACCTTGACAAGAAGAAATGGCTCAGGGAAAAGCTACCTGCACAGGGAGGAGATAGAGGCCATCGCCCCTGGGGTGCGGCGCGGAGAGTGGGCACAGAGATTTGTCATTTCACCCCCGATGCTCATCTCAGCCCTCCTGGCTGCCCCACTCTAGGTCACCTCGGGATACAGAGGTGACCCGGTTAGAGTCCCTGCCTGTGCAGGAATCTGGGGGCACCAGCGGGTCTGAATAATATTAGTGCAGGGTCTCCCCTGCGGCACTGGGGTTATTCGGGGCGGGTCATCCTCTGCTGAGGGCCCCTCCTGGGCACTGTGTGGGGTTTAGCAGCAGCCCTGGCCACACCCCTTTGATTCCAGGGGCCCCTCCCCCCCAGTTGTGACAACCACAGATTTTCCCCACACATCACGGAAGAACTGGGTGAGGCGGGGGCAGGATGGCCCTGGGCGAGGACAGCTGTGTTGAAGCAACCAGCCTGGCCCAGGGCAAGGTCTGCCCCAATCCCGTCAGCGCCTGCATTTAGACCTGCCCCTTTCCTCTCCCACCTCCTCTGCCCTGCAGTGGTCTCCGAGACATCATCGCCATGTGATAAATCACACCTTCTCAGTCGACTGTTTGCTGCCCTCGCTAGAACGTGAGCTCTTTGAGGACAGGGATGCTGTTATGTCCCCAGCACCTAGAAGAGTGTCTGCTGTGTAGTAGATGCTTCATAAATACTTGCTGAATAAAGGAGTTGAATAAAGGGATGAGTGGATGGATGAATGAAGGTTACAATGGAAGGAGGGGGGAGATTCCCTTTCTGGCTCTCGGGGGTTGGGAGATCAAGTGAAAGATCCGTCCTAAATAGGCTGATCAGCCTTCTGGGGTTCCCCGGGACTGAGGGTTTCCCCAGAGTTCCAGCGCTCAAACCTGAGCGGTCCTGGGCAAACTGGGGGCGGGTGTTGGTCACCCTATCTAAACACAGTAACAATTCCAGCTGCAATAGCAATGGCCAATGACCTCTATGGTCTTATTGACCATGCACAGTTCTTTACCTGGCAGGGAAGGGTGGGCCGGGATGGGAATTCTGGTGATCCAGGGCGGGTGAGGGCACACCCCGGGCTTGTGTAGGGGAGTCCAGGAAGGTTCTGGAGGAAGTGACAGTGACACAGGGGGGAGGGAGGAGTCTAAGGAAGAACATCCCACATGACAACGTGTGCCAAAGGCCCTGGGCCCAAGGTCACACCTGACCAGGGCTTGCCTTTTTTTTTTTTTCTAATTTACTTTTTCCCACATGGATATGCAATTGTCCTAATGCCATTTATTGAAAACTCCTTAATTTCCCCACTTTCTGTCATATCAAGTTCTCATAGATCTGTTTCTGGACCTTTATTCTATACCATAGAGCTATACGTCCCATCCTTGCACGACTAGGGCTGTTTCATCACTATAACTTTATTTTTTATTCATTTATTTTTCTTGGCCATGCCGTGCGGCATGTGGGATCTTATTTCCCTGACCAGGGATCGAACCCGCGCCCCCTGCCAGTGGAAGCTCGGAGTCTTAATCACTGGACCTCCAGGGAAGTCCCCAGGGTTTGCTTTGACATCCATCGAATGGTGGCAGGTGGGCACGGGGAGCAGCTGTCTGTGAGCCATCCTGTGTAGAAATGCAGGCTGGAGGGGAGGACAGATGGAGCGGGAGGGGAAGAAGCGGAGGAGGGAGGGAGGGCGGGCGAGAGACAGACAGAGCATGAAAGCTGAAAAGAGCTCCTAGTGCCGGGAGCCTTGGAGCCAGAGCCTGGGAGCCAGGGTGACTGGCTCTCCTCCCTGGTGTGTGTGTGTGTGTTGCGGGGGGTGGCTCTGGGCTTCTCAGGCTGGGAATGGGGTGCACAGAGCAGGGACGGAGCAGGGACCCTTCTCTCTGGGACCTCGTGGGCCATCCTCAGCTCACAAAGCTGAGCCACTCCTGGCCCTACGAGTGGGGGGGCTTATCCTCCCTGTCCCCTGGATCACACCCCCTCACACACAACTTCCCCGTGTGTGTTCCCAGCAACCAAGAGAATCTGTTTTTAAAAGATTTGGGGGAGGGGGGTAAACATACAAACAAGAGCAGAATGGATACTTTTACAGAATGTGAATGGCTCTGTGTAAGCCCACCCCCAGGGTAACCACAGTCCTGACCTCTAACACCCTTGACGAGTCAGCCTTGGTCTGGGCTTGCGGACCCACGGAAGCTTCCTCATCCCCTCCTTCAGATCCCGTCTCTCCCTTGGCGTCTTTGTGAGAAGCACCCGGGGAAGTGGGACTGCTAGGCTGTACTGCTGCTAGAACTCCACCTGGGCTCCACCAGGCTCCAGCCCCCCACCCTGTGCACCTCTCTGACCCTGAGGCACCTCAACTGGTAGCAGCCGCATCACCTTCCCTCCTGGGTCTTGTGACACTTAAGGGAGACACCGCAAGGACAAGCCTTTGGCTCCCTGGCTGGCAAAGAGCAGGTGCTCAATTGTCATAAGTGTCCGTATCAGTGAGGGTTCTCCAGACAAACAGAATCCATAGGGTGTGTGTGTGTATATACACACACACGTACATATGTACACGCGTACAAAAATATACAGCAGTGTATCTATGCAGTATGCATACACACATATACACATATAGTATATACAATACACACCTACCTGTATACACACATATAAAAGGCATAGTTTGTATATCTACAGTATGTATACACACATATGCACATAACATATACAATACCCACATACATAGACACTATACATACACACATATAAAATGCATCGTTTGTATGTATACAGTATGCACACATACGTATAACGTATGCAATATACACACCTAGGTACATATATGTCATACATATAGACACATACAAAGATATTTAGGTGTGTATATAGACAGTATACATACATACACATATAATACATGCAATACGTACACGTACATACATATAGACACACATATACACCTACATATAAAAGCATATAGCATAAAAATATATATGTACTGTATATATAAATTCATCGTATGTACACGTACATATATCATATATATCAGATATATACATATATACAATGTATACACACACATACACACCTATATGTAAATATGCGCATGTACATACACATATAAATACATACGCAAGTGTGTATATAACAGTATATACATATATACATGTAACACCTAGAAACATATACACATACAGGTATACAACATATATACACACCTATATATAAATACACACTGTATACATACATACAGTGTACATAAACTGTATATCTACACACACCCATATATCAATATATGGGTGTGTGTATATACACAGCATGTTCACATTTATAAAATGTATACTATATATATGCACATACATACATGTATACAATATATACACACAAATATATAGGCTTGTATGTATACTGTATATAGTACTTACACATATACTACAAACGCACGCACATATAAACATATGTGTATACATATATATAATATGTATGCACACATATACAAATTAATAGGCTTGTATATATTCAGTATTTTTACATATATAGTTTTGTTTTAAGGAGTTGACTCATGTGACCGTGAGGCAGGCAAGTCAGGGCAGGACTCTGGGCTGGAGACACAGGGAAGAGCTGATGTCCCAAGGCCATTGGAGGAACAGTTCCCTCTTTCTTCGGAACCTCATTTTTCTCTCCAGTCCTTCAGCTGATGGACGAGGCCCACCCACGCCACGGCATTGACAATCTCCTTTACCCAAAGTGGACCAATTTCAGTGTTCATCTCTTCTGAAAAATACCTTCCTGGCCACATCTGGAATAATGTTTGTGGTTGCCGGGGCCCCACGCAGTGCGCACATGAGATTAACCATCCCCGTGGCGATGATGACACTTTATTTTCTCCCTTGACCATTGTCACTACTATTCCAATTAAAATGGCAGCGCCATGAGGGCAGGGCATTTCCTTTTTTGCCAGTACTGAGCGTCCAGGGTCTGGTGCCTAGCATAGGCTAAATACAGGGCATTTTTGTGAACAGAAGCCGGGATTCCGGCTGTCATATTTAATGAGG
The DNA here is from genome assembly GCF_028021215.1 of Eschrichtius robustus. Classification (NCBI taxonomy): domain Eukaryota; kingdom Metazoa; phylum Chordata; class Mammalia; order Artiodactyla; family Eschrichtiidae; genus Eschrichtius; species Eschrichtius robustus. The sequence goes on from NC_090824.1 coordinate 79,895,272, forward strand.
AATTATAGTCTTATTATTGGGTAGGGGTGTGTGTGTGTGTGTGTGTGTGTGTGTGTGTGTGTGTGTGTGTGTGTGTGTGTCACGGTACGTCAAGGGCGGGAGTCGAACCCGCCACCCCAAGCCCCGAGGGGGTCTCCCCGGGTCCCGACTTCGGGCCGGTGCGGGTGGCCGGGGGCAGCCGAAGACGTGCGTGCGTGCGTGCGTGCGTGCGTGCGTAGGTGGAGCGGGCGAGTCCACGGGGTGGGCGGCGCGCGCGCGCCGCGAGTGAGTGGTTCAGCCCGGCCCCGGCTCATTGTGCTCGCCTCACGCCGGCCCGAGTTGGCGGCAGCGCTGGAGGTCCCGGGCCTGTGACCACAAAGAGGGAGCCGGGGGCCAGACGGGAGCGCGGCGGCGGCGGCGGCGGCGGCGGCGGTGGCTGAGGTCCAGGCCAGGCCCCCTCCCCTCAGCCTCCCGCCCGCCCGCCCCCGCCTGCCCCGCCCCCGCCGGCGGGCGTCCCGCCCCTCCCCCCAACCGCCAGACTAGCCTGGTGCGGGGGCCGCGCGCGAAGACATGGGGGAGAAGTTGGAGCCCAGGCTGGAGTCGTCCGTGGGGGCCGAGCCCGCCGTCTACCCGTGGCCGCTGCCGGTCTACGTGAGTGCCACCCGTCCCCTCTTCCCGGACCCCCGCCCCTCTTCCCCCACGGCGCGCGCTGAGCCCACCGAGAAACGGAGCGACTCGAGTCGCCAGACCCTCTTTGGAGCCCCCCTTCCCGCCCCGCCGTGGTTCTCCGCGGCCGTGTCCAGCCCCCGCGCGCAGGGTGGGCAGAGGGGAGCCGGGGCCGGCCGGGGGCGCAGACTCGGCCGCGGGGACCCCGCGCTTCCGAGGGGCGCCCGAGCCGGGCTGCCGTTGGCTCTGTAGGGCTGGGGACCCCGGTCCCCCCGGGCCTGGACTGCCGGCGGGCTTGCCCTTCCGTACTTCATGATCTGACATGTAGGGTTTCTTTTTCCTGGTAGTTTATTCTTAGCGCTGTCAACGTGCTTAGCTTTTTTATTTTTGAGGACACCCTTTCCTTCCTCTCTCCAGTTTTTTGTGTTTTTGTTTTGTGGTGTTTTAGTTAGGCATTTTGTCCCTCTGATCTTGAGTGGGTGGGCTGGCTGGACCCTTGGAGAGGAGGCGTTGTCTCCCCTAATTTGAGTGGGTGGGCTGGCAGGGCCCTTGGAACGGAGGCATTGTGTCCTGTAATTTTAGTGGGTGGGCTGGCTGGACCCTTGGAGAGGAGGCATCCTGTCCCCTGATCTTGAGTGGCCTTTGGCAAATGACACGCCGAACGGAAATTTACACAGGCGTCCGGTGATTCCAGAAATGCAGGGTGTCCGGGCAGGTGGGCGCCTTGCCTCTCGTCCCCCGTGGCGGCGTGGTGCGCGTGTTGTTGTCTCAGGGTTTACGCTTGGGCCCTGCAGCCCACCTTCGGGAGGGAAAGCGCAGCGGGCGCCTTGGGCCGGCGCCTTTGGGGCGCCCTTTCGTGCGCTCGGCTTGCGGGGGACCGGCCTGCAGGGGAGCCGGCGGGGAAGCCCGCGCGACCCGCCGCCCCTCGCGCGGGCTCCGTGTGTCTCAGTTTGTGGAAACTGTGTCGCGGCCGGGTGCGGGTCGGGACGCTGGGACCGCCTGGGAGCCGTTGTTGACTCCGGTCCCCGGTTCTCCGCAGTTCTCCGAGGTCGGAGGGTTTCCAGCCCGCCACTGCGCGCTGGCGCCTTCTATTTTTTGCTCTTCCTGTGGCCAGAGGCGCGGCTGAGTTGTGCACCCATCCCTCACTCTCCGTGTCCCTCTTCCTTTATTGTCTGGTTACTCGCTGGTTACTTTCCTCCCTCCCATTTTATCATTATCTGTGAGTTTTATTAACATGACGTTTACTCCCTCTTTTAAATTAATAATGAAGGAAACTGTGAAATGGTACTTTTATCTTTAATGGCTGATGCTGTAAAAGTGACAATTGCAATGCAAGCATCTTTCCCTCACTTGACTCCTGTCATGCATCTCAGTAGTGTCTCTGTGACAGGACTTGAAATGATAGCACCCACATCTCTTGCAGCTCATTCACACTGAAGGGATATAATCCTCGGTTTGCTATCACAGCCACTTGCCCAGCTCAGACTGTGATGTCACAAACCAAAGATGATTCTCCCTCAGCAGGAAGAAGCCGGAGAGATGAATCTCCCCCATGATGGACCATCAGCCTTATTCAAATTTGGTCACTTCATGAAGAAAAATTAACCATAATAAAGATCAAAGATACCGGCTAGTTGAAATACCCTGTTGAATTAAGCTTGAAAAACTTTTCCATGATACTGGAATGAAGGAAGTTCTTTCAAAATTCTAAGGAAAAATTTGAGAGTTATAATAATGCAGATATCAGTAAATATTTATGGAATTAAAAATATTATGTAGTGCTGGTCCCTTTAAATGTTAACACTTAAAAATAACTTATAGGTATGTTTCTTATTTTCTATGCAAAATTATGTGGCTTGCTATTTCAGACAAAGATGACGTATCAATCTGAAAAGAGTCGGCAAAGACACAAAATGGATGTACTTTCTCTTGACCTATACACCTACTTTTATGTTCTCATGGTTTAAATAAAAAGTACAGCTTTTGGGTTATTTAAGAAGAGCAGAAGCTAAAAATACAGTACTAAATATCATTGCAAGGATTTGGTAGCCAAAACATTTGCTCCATTTCTAGGAAAGAATCCATTAAGACAAAATTATATTACTTTTATAATATAATACTTTTTATATCATGTGCGCTTGAAAAACATTCTAAGTTACAGAAACAATTAGACAGTCATTGAGTACTCCCCAAGATGTTCAAAATCTCTTTAGTTGTTAAATCTATCAACACACAACACAAAAACTCTCATAAATAAACCACATCTTCAGGTATCCAACCAAATCTTCTAGCATAAAATTCCTTATCCGTTTGTACCCATGAGATGCTAAAGTTGAAGCAGTTTTCAACTTGAATCATTGATAAATGATGTGTTAAAAATTAGCTAATGTTTTTATTCTTTACTTTTTCACTTAAAATGAAGAAGAAACTGTAGATTGGGCTAATTTGGAATAAATTGCTATAGAGTTGTTTTTGGAAAGCTGTTATTTAAATCTCAATAATCATTATTCAGAATGGGTTATTATAGAGGAATAGCTTGATTTAGATAGGAAAGAGAAATGAAGGTTCACTGGGACTGATGCTAACCAGGGCTAAAGGGGAGGTGGGTTTGCTCATCCATTGTCTTTAGAAGATAAATCATAGAAGCAACGTCCCTAACCTGGTGGGACCTGGGTCTCTTTGTACATTACAATGAGTAAATAAAATCCAGAAGACTTGAGGAATGTCATTTTATACCCCCTTCAGTTCTATCTATTGGAAGCAAATTGTTTGAGTATAATATTGTTAATCTCTTCTTTTTGCCTAAGTTAAACAATTCTTTGAGTTGAAATAGTTTTGTAACTTAAAAAATATATGCCTATTTTCAAAGCATGTCAGGTTACAAAATATAATGAGGAAAAAGATGAATTCTTAAGGGTTCAGGTCCATGTCAGTACAGTTAAAAAATACTTTTAGTGAGGGCTGGTGTACAAAGTATTTTGAAATTTTTAAATAAACATTTTTCTCTGCAACAAATTGATACACTACAGTATTACTGCTTGTATTTGAATTGCTGCTTTCCTTTACTGGAAAATGACGGGTGAATTTCTGTAATGAATTCCGACTTATGACATTTAAGGTTATTTATAGACTGTCTTGAAGAGAGTGATGGGATCATGTAATTTACTCTATTAATTAAAAGTTGAAAGAAGGAAAGAATTCAGTGAAATGGAAGAATTTCAAATTTGACTTATCAGGCAAGTACTGAATAATTACTTTAGATAGATTTCCCTATATTATCGGAAGATAATCTCCTATATCATCTCTTACCACCATCAGAAAACCACCCCCCAAAAGGGGGACCTCATTCATATTGAAAATAACTTCTTAACGTGCAGGCATTACAGTAGGGCATTCTAGACACTGGGGGAGGGAAAAACCATTGTATTTTTTTCTAACATTCATGTTCAACTTATTTCCAAAGTTCTTTAAAGTGTGGCATTCTTACAGGTGGACAATGTTGCTGAACAAGCGTTTGTTTCTTCCCTTTTCTTCCCCCAGGCTCAAAGATTTGGAAAGAGATAGTTAACAGAAAAGGTAAGGTAATCTCCACCTTAACAAAATATATGATCAAATGTGACCATTTGACAGATACTATGTAGTTCATAAAAACAAAATTAAGTGGAATTGGCTCTCTTTTCCCTAAAGTTGAGGATGACGTGGATGTTTCTGTCTAATGTGCTGTACTAATAGGCTATTATGGGTTAGCTTTTGGTAACTCATCGAGTTTCCCAGTCTGGGTTCCGTACCATCAAGTCTGGATTATAACTTGTCCTGGTCACACTGTTTTTCCAAATCAGTTTTGTTCTAGTACTCTATTATGTGTCTGTTTCACCTCTAATCTTTCCATTTGTCACCACTCTGGAGATGGTGTGTGATATGATCTTAACGGAAACATCAGGAACATGTCTTGTGAATATTTAGTTTTCTTTTTGGCCGACTCAGCATTGCCTGCCATTCAGTCATTGTTATGTGACCAGGCAGTGTAACTATTTGTGTATTAGTCCATTGGTTCCTACCTTGGGAATGTGGAGACTTGTAAACCTCTGTCCTTCCCTTAGGAATGCATGAAGGAGAAATGGAATCTCTTGCGTGAATTTCTGCAGACAGAAATAAAGAATCAGTTGTGTGACTTGAAAACCAAACTACATAGAGAAGAATTATCAGAGGTAAGTCGTCAGCATCCCGGCGGCTAGAAAACGTTTCCTCCCATGTAACTTGTCTGTGACCAGGGAGGCAGAATAATCCCACCTCTCCCTGTTCCCTGATAGTTATGAAGGAAGCGCCTGTGTTTCCTTATTCTCTCATGGCCCCTTGTTTACAGTCACTGCTACTTAAATGATCCTTTCCTGCTGTAGGAGGGCTACCTGGCTCAAGGCAGATCCCTTTTAAATAAAGATTTGTCCTTGGAGAACAGAGCTCATGCTTTCAGTTGGGAAGTGAACGGCTGTCTAGAAAACGGGAGCCAGACAAGTGGTGAGGAGCGCAGAGTGGAAATAGCAGAGAAAAACAAGTCCCCCAAACCTGTTTCCAAACTTTGCATGCCCAGGAGAAGCAAGTCCGATGGAGAAACAAACTGTAAGAGCGCTTGACTCGTTTGACCTCGTTGGAATCTGGTACCACCTAAGGGGAGGACAGACTTGGCGCCATAGGGTCTGTCTGTTCCCCCCCCACACAACCCCTCCACCGGCAGTACTTGTTTTTTGTGTATCCTTTTTTTTGGTGGGGGGATGGCTGTGTTGCTCGGCTTGTACCATCTTAGTTCTCCAACCAGGGATCGAACCCCGGCCCTTGGCAGTGAGAGTGCCGAGTCTTAACCACTGGACCGCCGTGGAATTCCCTCTTGTGTATACGTCTAACTAGCTTAGATATATACTTTAAATTTTTGTCTTCAACCAAGTTATAGAGCATTAGATCCCCAAATGCGGTTGAATTTATGAGGTATAAGATAACAGGAGCTGCTGATATCTATGACTTGTAAGTTACATGCCTGTTTAAGCTAAACATTTATTCTTAGACTCCTTCCCCACTTGTAGTCAGAGTAACTCTTCTGGAATTTTTAAAAAAAGAGCATGGGACTTGAGCTCAGGTCAGGTGCTTGGCCACTTCATCTTTTGACGAAATAAACGGAGGCTCTGTTTCCTTGTGCGTCTCAGGGTTGGGCCCCTCATACAAGAGCTTGTGTTGAAATGGCCCAGCAGACTGGCAGGTGCTAATTTGATGAGTTTATCAAGATGGTGGTTGCTGAGAATAAGAAGAGAAGGTTACTTAATCCTCAGAACCTGGTCTCTGCACCAGCTTGGTAATGCTGAAGAACTGTACCTTGGCTGTGAACTCTTTATTCCTAGTGGCTTTTTTGTTTCTTTTTCTTTAAGCAGCTGAAGTCTCATCTAGCCCCAGGATTAGAAGGCAAACTGCCAGGCAGACCACCATCACATCTCATTTCACAAGGAGGTCAGTATATAATGAATGGACAGCCCCCATTTTAGGGGCCAACGGTTTTTGGTAAAACACATATAAATTAGTAGGATGTAACTTAGTAATTCTGACTTCCACATTGCTTCGGTTTTCCTTTTGATATTCTGTTATTAGACATTCGTGAACAGCATTTCTGAAGATCTCATCCATTTTTACTCTTCACATAGGCAACTTCAAATGTACATGCACAGAATTACCAAGGATAGTAAAATGAACCCCTGTGTACCTATCACCCAGTGTCAACAGTTAACATCTCCTGGCTGTTGTTTCATCTATACCCCCACATGCTCCAAGTGAAAATTGTTCCAAATGGATTACAGCTCCATACCCACCCATCTCTTCCCAGTTGGATTACTTTGAAACAAATCGGACATGTCATCTTATCCACACATACTGTATTTCTAGATGACAAGGTCTCTTTCTCTGACAAGTTTTTTATTCATATTTTGCCATAATTGCTAACATCTAGCAAACAGTCTTTTGAAGAAGACAAAACAGGCCTTATAAAGTGTAACAGTTCCTTACTAACAAATATATAGCAGTGTTCATTCTTCCCCTTGTGTAACAGAGTTTGGTTGATTTGCTCCTTAAGCCTTTCGAGTGATAGATTCCTTATCTTCTTGCCATTGATTTAAAGAAAATAGGTCTTTTTTTCTAATAGCTTCTAGGTCTGGCTGACTGCATCGTTTTGGTGGTTAATGTGTTCCCTTGCCTCCAGTTTTCTGTAAACTGGTAGTTAGGTCTAGAGTCTTGATCAGATTCCAGCTTTATTTTGTGAGACTTCATTGACAGCATGGGGCTGTCCATCAGAGGCATGTAATGTCTCTTCGGTGATTGTAGCAGCCATTGATCAAAGTCTAGATCCATTATTTCTTAAGGTTTGCAAAATGGTGGTATTCTAAACCTGTCATCCAAAGAAACATTAAGCTCGAAGCTTCTTTTAATGTCCTGGCAAAAAGGGCTTCTCAGAGGGAAGAGGGGAGCATGCCCTGAATCTTTCCAAAGAGAGGGTACTCTTGGTAGGGAGGAATATGAGTTGTTTCGTGCCCACTGGAGGTCTAGGGTCTGGTGAGCTAACAGTTGGCTTTACTGTGTGTGTGTGTGTGACAGGCCTGCCAAACGGAAACCTGAGGAAGACCCTGAAAAAGCAAAATCGGATGATTCTGTCGATGAAGAAGAAAAAGACCAGGTAGGGCTCGCATTTAAGTTTCTTAACTCTGCCTTTTTTTGGTACACTTGCTGGTAATTGTGAATTTATACTTGGTCTGTCTATGGACCGTAAGTGACTGAGAGGGTGTTAGAACACACCCCTGGACCCAGGGCAGTACGAAGTGTATTATGGTTAGCCCCGAGGACTCAGCAGGCCCGTAACTTTGGTCTGTTCTCTCCTGTCTACCTTCCTACGTCTCCAGCTGTCAAGATTTGACAGTCGAACCAGCAGATGTGATGTGTTCAAAGCATTTGCTTCTGATGTCAGATAAGCTCCTTTCCCACATCGAATTTCTCTATAAAAGCAGAATTGTCGTGTTATTATGTGTATTGTAACAATGCTGCTTAGACTTTTTAGGTTAGAAAACTGGTGGCTTGCCAGAGACCTCCAATATAGAAAATGTCAGTCTCCAGCACTGTCTCATGTGACTTGAGGGGCAAACCTAGGTACTACCAGATGGTCACACGCTCTCTATTTCATTCCTGCCACAGGATTAGCTGTGTAAGTCGGGAAGTCTGTAGGTTTACAGGTGGGTAGTAAATGCCCTGTTACCTGCTAAAGATGAGTATCCGTGGTTTGCTCTAAGGCAGGGTTTCTCAACCAAGGCATTGACTTTTGGGGCCAGATAAACCTTTGCTGTGGTGTGTGAGTCCTGTGCATCGTAGAGTGTTTAGCAAGGTCCCGACCTCTTACTCACTAGGTGCCCGTAACATTCCCTCTCTCTCCTCCCAGTCGTGACAGCGAAAATCACCTTCAGACTTCCCCAGATGTCCCCTGGGGGGCACAGTTGCACTCAGTGAGAAGCAGTGGACTCAAGGCTACCAATATCTTTGAGGTAGACTTGACGTCCTGTTGTGAAAGACATACTCATTCTCCTGTTTTTATTTTGGAAATTAGATGCCACTGTTCATGATCGTTATTCAGATGTCTGTCATTAAGCTTCGTCAGACTACCCACTCACAGGTGGGACACTGAGACAGAGGGAAACAGCTTGTCCAAGTCACATGGCCACATCCCTTGCCTCCTAAGAAAACGTGTCACAAGTGAAAGCAAGCTGGCTCTTGTAATATTGACAAGTCTTTTTCTTTAAACAAATGTGCCAGTTTTAGAGTTGTTCTTTGCCCTCTAACCTTTTGGAGGGCTTACATAGCCTTCAAGCTTCTAAAGAAACGAACTGGGGCACTCTTTCCCAAGCAGGAAGCAGTTTCACTGGCAGTGTGTGAGAGGCCTTGGGGACTTGGAGGATGAACACTTGTCGAAACGGGGTGTATCCCGATATGCTAGAGTAAGGCTCGGTGCACCACACCGGTGTTATCAGGTGGTGTTGGTCAAATAAGTAGTACTACAGAGAGAATCTTACTTTAGTCAATTTCAAGTTTTTGAGATCTCACTATGTTTTTTAAAACAGGTGTTAAATACATGCATTTGGTAAAACAGTACAAAAGGCTGTTTGGTACATAGCAGCCAAAGAAAAACAATGTGGCTATTCCGTGCTGAGCTATGCTGTGAGCATTATCAAGTAAATACTGGATTCTGAGGCCTTTGTTCAGGAACAAAAAAGAATATAAAATATCTCATTACCACAACTAAGGAGCTGGCCTGTGGCAACTAAGACCCGGCACAATTAACTAACTAACTGACTATTTCTTTCTTTTTTTTTTTTTTCTTTATGACAAAAGACTTAAAAATGACCACGGTTAAAGATTTGATGAAAGTTCATAATAATGCAGTTGACAAGAAAGTTAGTTATTTCTGAGATATACATTTTAAAGTAATAACTAGGATTATTACATATAACATTATACCAGAACATATAAGATTTTTAGCAATTTCATGTAATGTCTGAAACATTTCTATTAACATATTTCCATACATATTTCCATACACATACAAATATAAGATTTTTAGAAATTTCATGTAATGTCTGAAACATTTATATTAACATATTTCCATACAAATAACCCAATGAAAGTTTAGTATTAGTTGTTTTGTTTGTTTGTTTATACTGCAGGTTCTTATTAGGCATCAATTTTATACACATCAGTGTATACATGTCAATCCCAATCGCCCAATTCAGCACCCCACCATCCCCACCCCACCGCAGTTTTCCCCCCTTGGTGTCCATATGTCCATTCTCTACATCTGTGTCTCAACTTCTGCCCTGCAAACTGGCTCATCTGTACCATTTTTCTAGGTTCCACATACATGCATTAATATACGATATTTGTTTTTCTCTTTCTGACTTACTTCACTCTGTATGACAGTCTCTAGATCCATCCACGTCTCAACAAATGACTCAATTTCGTTCCTTTTTATGGCTGAGTAATATTCCATTGTATATATGTACCACAACTTCTTTATCCATTCGTCTGTCGATGGGCATTTAGGTTGCTTCCATGACCTGGCTATTGTAAATAGTGCTGCAATGAACATTCGGGTGCATGTGTCTTTTTGAATTACGGTTTTCTCTGGGTATATGCCCAGTAGTGGGATTGCTGGGTCATATGGTAATTCTATTTTTAGTTTTTTAAGGAACCTCCATATTGTTCTCCATAGTAGCTGTATCAATTTACATTCCCACCAACAGTGCAAGAGGGTTCCCTTTTCTCCACACCCTCTCCAGCATTTGTTGTTTGTAGATTTTCTGATGATGCCCATTCTAACAGGAGTGAGGTGATACCTCCTTGTAGTTTTGATTTGCATTTCTCTAATAATTAGTGATGTTGAGCATCTTTTCATGTGCTTCGTGGCCGTCTGTATGTCTTCTTTGGAGAAATGTCTGGTTAGGTCTTCTGCCCATTTTTGGATTGGGGTGTTTGTTTCTTTAATATTGAGCTGAATGAGCTGTTTATATATTTTGGAGATTAATCCTTTGTCCGTTGATTCATTTGCAAATATTTTCTCCCATTCTGAGGGTTGTCTTTTCGTCTTGTTTATGGTTTCCTTTGCTGTGCAAAAGCTTTGCAGTTTCGTTAGGTCCCACTTGTTTATTTTTGTTTTTATTTCCATTACTCTAGGAGGTGGATCAAAAAAGGTCTTGCTGTGATTTATGTCAGAGAGTGTTCTTCCTATGTTTTCCTCTAAGAGTTTTATAGTGTCCACTCTTATATTTAGGTCTCTAATCCATTTTGAGTTTATTTTTGTGTATGGTGTTAGGGAGTATTCTAATTTCATTCTTTTACATGTAGCTGTCCAGTTTTCCCAGCACCACTTATTGAAGAGACTGTCTTTTCTCCATTGTATATCTTCGCCTCCTTTGTCGTAGATTAGTTGACCATAGGTGCGTGGGTTAATCTCTGGGCTTTCTATCTTGTTCCATTGATCTATGTTTCTGTTTTTGTGCCAGTACCATATTGTCTTGATTACTGTAGCTTTGTAGTATAGTCTGAAGTCAGGGAGTCTGATTCCTCCAGCTCCATGTTTTTCCCTCAAGACTGCTTTGGCTATTCGGGGTCTTTTGTGTCTCCATACAAATTTTAAGAGGATTTGTTCTAGCTCCGTAAACAATGCCATTGGTAATTTGATGGGGATTGCATTGAATCTGTAGATTGCTTTGGGTAGTATACTCATTTTCACAATGTTGATTCTTCCAATCCAAGAACATGGTATATCTCTCCATCTGTTGGTATCATCTTTAATTTCTTTCATCAGTGTCTTATAGTTTTCTGCATACAGGTCTTTTGTCTCCCTAGGTCGGTTTATTCCTAGGTATTTTATTCTTTTTGTTGCAATGGTAAATGGGAGTGTTTCCTTAATTTCTCTTTCAGATTTTTCATCATTAGTGTATAGGAATGCAAGAGATTTCTGTGCATTAATTTTGTATCCTGCAACTTTACCATATTCATTGATTAGCTCTAGCAGTTTTCTGGTGGCAGCTTTAGGATTCTCTATGTATAGTATCATGTCATCCGCAACCAGTGACAGTTTTACTTCTTCTTTTCCAATTTGTAGTCCTTTTATTTCTTTTTCTTCTCTGATTGCCGTGGCTAGGACTTCCAGAACTATGTTGAATAATAGTGGTGAGAGTGGACATCCTTGTCTCGTTCCTGATCTTAGAGGAAATGCTTTCAGTTTTTCACCATTGAGAATGATGTTTGCTGTGGGTTTGTCATATATGGCCTTTATTATGTTGAGGTAGGTTCCCTCTATGCCCACTTTCTGGAGAGTTTTTATCAGAAATGGGTGTTGAATTTTGTCAAAAGCTTTTTCTGCATCTATTGAGATGATCATATGGTTTTTATTCTTCAATTTGGTAATATGGTGTATCACATTGATTGATTTGCGTATGTTGAAGAATCCTTGCATCCCTGGGATAAATCCCACTTGATCGTGGTGTATGATCCTTTTAATGTGTGGTTGGATTCTGTTTGCTAGTATTTTGTTGAGGATTTTTGCATCTATATTCATCAGTGATATTGGTCTGTAATTTTCTTTTTTTGTAGTGTCTTTGTCTGGTTTTGGTATCAGGGTGATGGTGGCCTCACAGAATGAGTTTGGGAGTGTTCCTTCCTCTGCAATTTTTTGGAAGAGTTTGAGAAGGATGGGTGTTAGCTCTTCTCTAAATGTTTGATAGAATTCACCTGTGAAGCCATCTGGTCCTGGACTTTTGTTTGTTGGAAGATTTTTAATCACAGTTTCCATTTCATGACTTGTGATTGGTCTGTTCATATTTTCTGTTTCTTCCTGGTTCAGTCTTGGAAGGTTATACCTTTCTAAGAATTTGTCGATTTCTTCCAGGTTGTCCATTTTATTGGCATAAAGTTGCTTGTAGTAGTCTCTTAGGATGCTTTGTATTTCTGCGGTGTCTGTTGTAACTTCTCCTTTTTCATTTCTGATTTTATTGATTTGAGTCCTCTCCCTCTTTTTCTTGATGAGTCTGGCTAATGGCTTATCCATTTTGTTTATCTTCTCAAAGAACCAACTTTTAGTTTTATTGATCTTTGCTATTGTTGTCTTTGTTTCTATTTCGTTTATTTCTGCTCTGATCTTTAAGATTTCTTTCCTTCTGCTAACTTTGGGTTTTGTTTGTTCTTCTTTCTCTAGTTTCTTTAGGTGTAAGGTTAGATTGTTTACTTGAGATTTTTCTTGTTTCTTTAGGTAGGCTTGCATAGCTATAAACTTCCCTCTTAGAACTGCTTTTGCTGCATCCCATAGGTTTTGGGTCGTCGTGTTTTCATTGTCATTTGTCTCTAGGTATTTTTTTGTTTCCTCTTTGATTTCTTCAGTGATCTCTTGGTTATTTAGTAACGTATTGTTTAGCCTCCATGTGTTTGTCTTTTTTACGTTTTTTTCCCTGTAATTCATTTCTAATCTCATAGCGTTGTGGTCAGAAAAGATGCTTGATATGATTTCAATTTTCTTAAATTTACTGAGGCTTGATTTGTGACCCAAGATGTGATCTATCCTGGAGAACGTTCCGTGCGCACTTGAGAAGAACGTGTAATCTGCTGTTTTTGGGTGGAATGTCCTATATATATCAATTAAATCTATCTGGTCTATTGTGTCATTTAAAGCTTCTGTTTCCTTATTTATTTTCATTTTGGATGATCTGTCCATTGGTGGAAGTGAGGTGTTAAAGTCCCCCACTATTACTGTGTTACTGTCGATTTCCTCTTTTATAGCTGTTAGCAGTTGCCTTATGTATTGAGGTGCTCCTATGTTGGGTGCATATATATTTATAATTGTTATATCTTCTTCTTGGATTGATCCCTGGATCATTATGTAGTGTCCTTCCTTGTCTCTTGTAACATTCTTTATTTTAAAGTCTATTTTATCTGATACGAGTATAGCTACTCCAGCTTTCTTTTGATTTCCATTTGCATGGAATATCTTTTTCCATCCCCTTACTTTCAGTCTGTATGTGTCCCTAGGTCTAAAGTGGGTCTCTTGTAGACAGCATATATATGGGTCTTGTTTTTGTATCCATTCAGCCAGTCTATGTCTTTTGGTTGGGGCATTTAATCCATTCACGTTTAAGGTAATTATCGATATGTATGTTCCTATGACCATTTTCTTAATTGTTTTGGGTTTGTTTTTGTAGGTCCTTTTCTTCTCTTGTGTTTCCCACTTAGAGAAGTTCCTTTAGCATTTGTTGTAGAGCTGGTTTGGTGGTGCTGAATTCTCTTAGCTTTTGCTTGTCTGTAAAGCTTTTGATTTCTCCATCAAAGCTAAATGAGATCCTTGCTGGGTAGAGTAATCTTGGTGGTAGGTTCTTCCCTTTCATCACTTTAAGTATGTCATGCCACTCCCTTCTGGCTTGCAGAGTTTCTGCTGAGAAATCAGCTGTTAACCTTATGGGAGTTCCCTTGTATGTTATTTGTCGTTTTTCCCTTGCTGCTTTCAATAATTTTTCTTGGTCTTTAATTTTTGCCACTTTGATTACTATGTGTCTCGGCGTGTTTCTCCTTGGGTTTATTCTGTATGGGACTCTCTGCGCTTCCTGGACTTGGGTGGCTATTTCCTTTCCCATGTTAGGGAAGTTTTCGACTATAATCTCTTCAAATATTTTCCCTGGTCCTTTCTCTCTCTCTTCTCCTTCTGGGACCCCTATAATGCGAATGTTGTTGCGTTTAATGTTGTCCCAGAGGTCTCTTAGGCTGTCTTCATTTCGTTTCATTCTTTTTTCTTTAGTCTGTTCCGCAGCAGTGAATTCCACCCTTCTGTCTTCCAGGTCACTTATCCGTTCTTCTGCCTCAGTTATTCTGCTATTGATTCCTTCTAGTGTAGTTTTCATTTCGGTTATTGTATTGGTCATCTCTGTTTGTTTGTTCTTTAATTCTTCTAGGTCTTTGTTAACCATTTCTTGCATCTTCTCAATCTTTGCCTCCATTCTTATTCCGAGGTCCTGGATCGTCTTCACTATCATTATTCTGAATTCTTTTTCTGGAAGGTTGCCTATCTCCACTTCATTTAGTTGTTTTTCTGGGGTTTTTTCTTGTTCCTTCATCTGGTACATGGCCCTCTGCCTTTTCATCTTCTCTATCTTTCTGTCACTGTGGTTTTTGGTCCACAGGCTGCAGGATTGTAGTTTCTCTTGCTTCTGCTGTCTGCCCTCTGGTGGTTGAGGCTATCTAAGAGGCTTGATGGGAGGCTCTGGTCCTGACTATTTCTTAAAATCTCATTGATAGGTATTTAATATGATTTTTAAATATTTATTTATTTATTTAATTTATTTATTTTTGGCTGCGTTGGGTCTTCCTTGCTGCGTGTGTGCTTTCTCCAGTTGCGGTGAGCGGGGGCTACTCTTCGTTGCGGTGCGTGGGCTTCTCATTGCGGTGGCTTCTCTTGTTGCGGAGCACGGGCTCTAGGCGCGCGGGCTTCAGTAGTTGGGGCACGAGGACTCAGTAGTTGTGGCTTTTGGGCTCTAGAGCGCAGGCTCAGTAGTTGTGGCGCACGGGCTTCATTGCTCCGCGGCGTGTGGGAACTTCCCGGACCAGGGCTTGAACCCTTGTCCCCTGCATTGGCAGGCGGATTCTTAACCACTGCGCCAGCAGGGAAGCCCAGGCTCCAGCCTTTTTAAAAATGTGTTCCTTCCACCTTCGTGGAGCCGGCGTAGGGGATGGGGAGGAGTGAGAACCCGATTGGCAGGGGTCCGGTCGCAACCCCGGAAGGGGACGGGGGACGATCTAAGAGGTGGCACCGGGCCACAGTCGACCCCCAGTGACAGCTAACAGCTGCAGTGCTGCCCCTTCCTGCCCCAGGACCTGAGCTCAGGTCCCGGGGCGGCTGGAGAAACGCACTGTTTTTTGGTGAGGTGCTCTTACTTACTGTGTGGAGCTGCTCCGGCTGCCCCGGCGACCACACCCCTGCAGGGCCCTGTGCCCGTCCTCCCTGCCCCCTGCCCAGGGCTCGGAGAACAGCAGTCTCTGTGGGGCAACCCGCTTCCAAGCCCTTCAGTGACCACGGAGGACTGGGAACGGGCTGGGCTACCGGGGAGCCTGGGCATCCAACACCTGAGCTCAGCCCTGGGGGCTCACGTGAGGGCAGGGGCTGGGGGTTGCGGGCGGTGAGCGGAGGGGCCTCCAGCCGGCATCAGCCTGGGCCCTGGACCCGGGGAAAGGCCTCACCCTCTCAGTCCTGACCTGCCGCTCAGGAACCCTGTGGCCCACCAGCCCGAGGCTTGTGTCGCCCGCCATGGACTGCCCGGCACACGGCTGGGGTGCCAACGCCACACCTGGATTTTGCACGGGGACCACCTGGGGGCTCGGTGCACAGGAAGACGAGCAGCCCCCAGGCCCCGACACGCCCCTTCCATATCCATCGAGAGGTGCCTGATGGAAGGCCGGCTGTGCTCCTTTTCAAGCCCCAGGGAATTCACACGAACAGCCCTCCCGGCCACGGGGTGCCTGCCCACCGGCTCTGGGCCTGCGACCAGCCCAGAACACAGAAGGCACCGAAGTGGGTGCAGGGAGCTGAGCCGGGGCTGCAGAAGGGCAGACACCACAGCCTGGTCCACAACCGACTGCCCTAGGGCGGGTGAGAACGGGCGGGCAGGCTGAGGGGAGGACAGAGCGTGGCACCGCCTGCCCGCCTG
Source organism: Eschrichtius robustus (assembly GCF_028021215.1). Lineage (NCBI taxonomy): Eukaryota > Metazoa > Chordata > Mammalia > Artiodactyla > Eschrichtiidae > Eschrichtius > Eschrichtius robustus. The sequence continues at coordinate 79,911,177 of NC_090824.1, forward strand.
GGCCACGGGGAGAAGGTCGGGGCGCCGCCCGCGCGCTCGCTCCGCTGCCTGGCGTCCTTTGTGGGGGCGAAGGGCCGGAGGCAGGGCTCCCGAGGAGCTCAAAGGCCCGGGAAGGACACACGGGACGGTCCAGAGCCACCCTACCGCTCCAGTGGTGCAGCACCCTCTCTGAATTCCTACTGCCACCAAAACACATCCCTAAGGCCTTTGGGAAGAATCGCTAGGACCCAGGAAGGCAGCCCCCTGCTGTGGTCCAGACTTCAGCAGCTGCCGATGATCAGAGGGAGCCAGCCGGCCGGCCTTGAGCAGGAGGACAGGACACGGGGACAGGGACAGCCACAGCCGGGCTTCCCACAGCTGTGCCCACCGCCAGAACCAGCTCCAGCCAATCACAGCCCCCGAGATGCCAAACAGTGACGGGCGAGAGGCTGGCAGGAAACTGACACCCCCTCACTGGAGAGCCTGCCCGGCCGGGGTGCGGGGCACCATCCCCGTCTGAACTCACCCCACAGCTCAGCCATCTCCCAGTGACCCAGACGCGTCACCACGGCCCCAGGGCTGATCCCCGACCAAGGTCAGAACTCCCCCCAGTGTGACGGCCCCCATGCCACTCCTGTGGTGGAAGGGACGGCAGGCAGAGACCAGGAGTAGAGTCTTTTTATTAACGGCTGCGTTTTCAAAGAACCGTTTTGTTACCAGGAAAGCTCCCCAGGAAGGGATTGCATTAGTGCAACAAGGGGGAGCCTTGATGCCAGGCTCTCCAGACACTTCCAGGTGGAGACTTTTGGCCTAGGCCGGCCGCCGGGGACTCAGGGGCTGGGAGGACACGCGGCCCCTCCCCCGCCCCGACGGGGCGCTAAGGCACCCGGCCCGCCTGGGTGGGCAAAACCCCGTGCCTTCAGCAGGCCGGCGGCTTGCAGCCCTCAACCTGCAGCCCTTTGCTCAGGAGGAAGGCGTCCTGCGTGGGGTCACAACCCAGGAAGAGCTTCACCATGCCCTTGGCATCCTCGGAGCCCCCTGGCCTCAGAATGCAGCTTCTGTAGTCCATGGCAACCTGACGAGAGGGGGTGGGGCTGCAGGAGGGTGGAGCACCCCCTTCACTGAGGGTGTGGGTGTGGCCACCTCTGCTGTGACTCAAGAAAGGGCAGGGGAGCAGGGGGTCCAGGGCAGGGCCCTCAGAGCCTGGCAGGCCCAGGCGGGCGGCACAGGCATCTAGGCCCAGGCCAAGGACCTCCGTGTTGGTCTGCATGGCAGGCTGGCCTCTCACCTTGCCACTCAGGACGCCCTCCCGCTTGAAACGTGTGTGGAACGTGTCCGCGGAGTACACCTCGCTGCACAGGTAGCCATAGGACTGGGCGTCGTAGCTTCCTGCCAGGTGGCCGAAGGTCGCAAGCAGGTGGGTCCCTGGGACACACGCGGAGAAGCTCCTGCCCGGCCCCCTGGCCGCTCCGTGCCCCTTCCCCAGAGAGGGGGCCTCAAAGCAGCCCTGTCTGAGTCCCCTGCCACTAGAGGGAGTATTGGCCCAACACTTCTAGAAAACGGGGACCTTGCGGGCAACTCAGTGGAGGGACACAAATAAATTTTTGCCGACTTTCTGCTGAAGCTCACGAGGGTTCACCCCGAAGCCTCTTACAAGGTCAGCTGCCCGAGGCTCCGAGGGATGAGTCAGGGCTCACCTTCCAGCACGGGGAGAGCGCGGGTTCAAGCGCTCACGAGGGAGTGAACTGCGTCTCCGCACCGACACGCACGGGCAAACCTCGTCGACGCGTTCCGTCCGGGGTATGAAGCCCTCTCCTGCCTCTTCCAGGCTCTCCAGAAAGCACGTGCAGATACGCCCACCCCACCCTCGGACTCCGCGGGCCACAGCTGGAGGGACCAGCCCAGGAACCGAGGCAGGAAGAGGCCAGAGGTCAGCGGGCCTCGGCCAGAGCCCGTCAGTCGGTCCCCCTTCACACACCACCAGAGGATCCTCTTGACCTGGGCAGTAGCCGCCAAGCGACCGCTAAGGTGGGCCCGGCGTGCACTTGGCTACCTGGCGTGGCTGGGACCCCGAGGACCTCCTGGCAGAGGCGGGCATTCTCCTGGGCCGGGTCCGCGGGCGTCTGCGTGTGCAGGGCCTTGTCCACCTTGGCCAGGACGATCTGGCGCAGGTTGAAGAGGCCTGGAGGGCGGGAGGAAGGAGACGGGGGGCTGGCACTGTGTGCAGGCCGCGCTTTCCAGCCGGGCGGTCCGGGAGCCCCTTTCCTTTCCCTCGGCCCGACCGCACCGGGGTTGGCCAGCCGGGACTTGATGAGTTGGCCAGCAGCTCTGGGGGACGGCGCTGCCCGTGCCCCACCGAGACTGGCAGCAACGCCAGGGCTTCACAGGGCGCGGCGCTCCCGGCCCCAGAGCCTTCCCTCTGGTTCTCATCACCGGCTGTCGCCAGAGTCGCAGGTAACGTGCCTTTCTTGTCGTTTGTCTTTTTTCCGGCCCTCAGCCACGCAAAGGTGTGAAGCCCTGACACTCGCTGCCACGTGGATGCACCCTGAGAACACGATGCTCAGCGAGACAAGTCAGACACAGAAGGGCACACGGTGTGACCCCACTGAGGGGGAACATCCAGAACAGGTAGATCCACAGAGTCAGAGTGGGTTCCTGGTTGTCAGGGGCAGGGGAGGGGAGGGAATGATAACTAAAGGCGTGAGGGACATTTTTGGGGTGAGGGAAATGTTCCAAAACAGGGCAGTAGTGACGGCTGCACAGCTCAGTAAAGTGTCCCCACGCGCTCCGGTGCAGCCTGTGAGAGCATCGCTCTCAGGACGAAGGGCTGACCGCAGGAAGACTGAAGGAGCACTGGGTCCTGGGCCCAGACGCTCAGCTGGGGACACCCCCGCCCCCCCAGTGGGGAAGTCCCTGGGACTTGCTGAGCCTCCACCGAGACTGGCAGCAGCCCCAGGGCCTCACAGGGCACGGCGCTCCCGGCCCCAGAGCCTACCCTCTGGTTCTCATCACCGCCTGTCACCAGACTTGCATGCAACGTTCCTTTCTTTTCTTTTGTCTTTTTAAAGGCAACTCTTGAATACACGTATTTAACATGCAGGGAACCAGTCCTGACTCCTTGATCTGCGGCTTCCAGGCTCCAGAGTCTCGAGGACATCCACTTCCATTTTTTTACACGCCCTGTGTGTGGGGTTTGATGATGGAAACTGACACCGAGGGCGTCACCACGTGCGGGGTGACATCAGCGGAAGAATCCCGTGGCGAGGGCCTGCCTGAGAACCACGGGAGAGCCCGGGCCCTCCCCGCCCCCTGCCTGCAGCCCCGCGCCCGCACCCACCTGGGAGCGGAGCTGGTGCATCGCTTGCCAGAACTCATGGAAGTAGGTCTCCAGCTCATCATGCTGCAACAGGGAGGGCGGGTTGGGCGTAGACTTGGTGAAGTTGGCCACCATGGCCGCGATGGCAATCTGGCGCCTCCCATCCTGCTGCAGGCAGCCCGGCTGCAGGCCAAAGCAGGCCATGTGCCCAGACTTCCCTTCCCTGGGGAGGGACGCGGGTGAGGCCCCGCTTCCACAGAGGAGCCCTGGCCCACGGCCGACAGGTTCCCCCACGCATGCACCGAGGGTAGAGGTCCAGGTAGAACTTGCCGATGGATGACCTTGTCCGCGGCCGCGTCCCGGACCGTGTAGAGCCTCACATCTCCGTGACACACGTTGGCACCCTCCTCCAGGTCGAAGGTCAGCCCCAGCAGCTCCTGGGAGATGCCCAGCTACCCGCGCGTGACCACCTGCATGGGGAAGGACTCATCGAGCAGGTACTGGTCCACGTGGTAGCGCGTCTCCTCCCCCTGGTTCATGTAGCAGCACAGGTCCTAGACGTTGATGGGCCCGTCAAAGTGCAGGCCCCGCCTCTGGCACTTGGCCTTCTTTAGGTCCAGGATCACGGCCGCTCCTGCTCCCCGAGGGGCTTCAGCTTCTGGGCCAGCTCATCTGCGGGCGGAGGGGAGAGGTTCGGCTATGTCCCTGTGGCAGCCTCCCAGCCGCCACCCACCCCACGCCCCTCGAGGCAGAATGAAGGGTTGGGGAAGGCGACCCCCAAGGGCTGACACAGTCGGGTCTCAGGCAGCACCACGTCCAGTCAAGGTCCGCCTGACCCTCGGGGAGGCGGGGTTACCTAGGAAAGTGGCCACCACCTGGCTGGTCTTGGCCATGTTCATCTCCAGCACGGAGTCGGCACGCGTGCTGAACCCCAGCAGGCGGGACTTCTGAGCCTGCAGCCTTACCAGCTCCCCGAGGATCGCGCAGTTCTCCTGGAACCCAGAGACGGCCAGCGCTGGGGACCGTGGGCCACGCCCTCCCCACGGGCCCCGGGCCAGGTCTCTGAGGGCGGGCAGGGCTCTCAGGCCACTGGCGGGCACAGCCAATCCCCCTCCCTCCTCCTCCTGGCCCGGATTTCTAGACACTTTGGTGCTGTCCTAACACGTGGTCTTTATGAACACAGGTCCTTTTGGAACCAGAAACGGCGTGAACCGTGATGAGCTCTAAGGCCAAGGGCAGGAAGAAATGTGACCAGGCTCTCCAGGAGCCACCCAGGGGCCTCCCCGGGCTCAACAATACAGACTCGGCTGCCGTGCAGACAGCAGGTCATCCCCACGGCGCCCGAACACCCAGCCCCCTGGACGGCGAGACGCCTGTTGCTGCAGGTGGCCCGGGGCTGGCTGGTGAGGCCCGGCCCCAGGCGTACGCCACCTTCTCTGGGGCCACCTCTCCGGCTCTGCCGTGGGGTTCTCCTGGGAGCCCCCAGTCACCACAGGACCAGCGTGGCCTGTCTGCAGCCCAAGAAGGTGGGGACACAGGACTGTCCCCCATGCCCCCCACATCACCCACGAGGCCGAGCAAGCACCAGTGGTGTCTGCGGGGAAGATGAAGGGCTCACGCACAGCCCCCATCTACTGAAGATGCTGAACAGGAGAAGCACAGACTGCAGCCACACGCGGTATGGACCAAACGCAAGTGTCCTTGCAGGAACCGATGTCTGAATGTCAAGGCCGTACCCGGGCCACAGTGAGAAGGCCCAGACCCCACGCAAGGCACAGAGAGGAGATGGGGGGAACATCTGCGAATCTGAGCTCATCGGGCATCACCCCAGAAGGAGAGGGAGAGGAGGAGGGAGAGGGAGAGGGAGAGGGAGGGAGGTACAGACGTCTCTCCCTTCCCTGGGGGTTCTCTAGTGCAGCCAAGGCTGAAAAGCACTGCATTTCGGGAGATGGGTCCTCGTGGAAAAGTTAAATAGTAGCTCATGGCATTATCGACACATATTAAAAAGGCCCCAAATCTTGGGGAGTCAGGGAGGGGAGCTGGCGGCTGCCTCGTAAAGGAGGAGAGATTGGGCGTCAGAGGAGGTGCCTGTGCAGCCCGCCGCCGCTGCCCAGGACCCCGCAGACTTCATCTCCCAGCTGTGGTCCCGGGCTGGAAGGCAGCGGGGAGGTCAAGCCGTCCAAGCATCAACGTTGACTTCAGGGCTGATCTAAAAGGCGCCTGGTGTTTGTTGAAGCAGAAGAAAGAGAAAGCAGTGGGGAGAGGAGGGGAGGGGGAGGGAGCCCCCATCAGCCCTTCTCCCTCTCTCCCTCTCTGTCTCCCTCTCTCCCTCCTTCCCTCCCTCCCTCTACCTCCCTGCTTCTCACTCTCACTCTCCCTCCATCTCTCCCTCTGCCTCTCTCCCTCTCCCTCTTTCCCTCTCCCTCTCTCCCTGTCCCCCTTTCCCTGTCCCTGTTTCCCTGTTCCGCTCTTCCGATACCTCATTCCCTCTCCCTCTCTCCCTCTCTCCCTCTCTCCCTCTCGTGCTCCCTCTCCCTCTCCCTCCACCTCCTTCCCTCTCCGGAGAGGGTGCCTGCTTCCTTCTCTGTCTCCCTCTCTGGAGAGGGAAGGAGGTGGAGGGAGAGGGATAGAGGGAGGGAGGGAAAGACAAAGGCGTCTCTCCCTCCCTCCCTCCCTCCCTCTCTCCCTCCCTCTCTCCATCTCCCTCACTCCCTCCCAGAGATGGAGAGACAGAGGAAGAGGCAGAGACAAGGGAGAGGGAGAGGGAGAGGGAGAGAGAGGGGGGAGGGAGGGAGAGAGAGAGAGGTGTCTTCCTCCCTCCCTTTCCCTCTCTCCCTCCCTCTCTCCCTCTCCTGCTCCCTCTCCCTCTCTGGAGAGGGAAGGAGGTGGAGGGAGAGAGAGCAGGAGAGGGAGGGGGGAGAGGGAGAGAGAGGGGGAGAGGGAGAGAGGGATAGAGGGAGGGAAGGAAAGACAAAGACGTCTCTCCCTCCCTCCCTCTATCCCTCTCTCCCTCCCTTTATCCCTCTCTCGCTCCCTCTCTCCCACTCCCTCGCTCCCTCTCCTCCCTCTCCCTCTCCCTCCGTCTCTCCATCTCCCTCACTCCCTCCCAAAGATGGAGAGACAGAGGAAGAGGCAGAGACAAGGGAGAGGGAGAGGGAGAGAGAGGGGGGAGGGAGGGAGAGAGAGAGAGGTGTCTTCCTCCCTCCCTTTCCCTCTCTCCCTCCCTCTCTCCCTCTCCTGCTCCCTCTCCCTCTCTGGAGAGGGAAGGAGGTGGAGGGAGAGAGAGCAGGAGAGGGAGGGGGGAGAGGGAGAGAGAGGGAGAGAGGGATAGAGGGAGGGAAGGAAAGACAAAGTCGTCTCTCCCTCCCTCCCTCTATCCCTCTCTCCCTCCCTTTATCCCTCTCTCGCTCCCTCTCTCCCACTCCCTCGCTCCCTCTCCTCCCTCTCCCTCCGTCTCTCCATCTCCCTCACTCCCTCCCAGAGACGGAGGAAGAGGCAGAGACAAGGGAGAGGGAGAGGGAGAGAGAGGGGGGAGGGAGGGAGGGAGAGAGAGGTGTCTTCCTCTCTCCCTTTCCCTCTCTCCCTCCCTCTCTCCCTCTCCTGCTCCCTCTCCCTCTCTGGAGAGGGAAGGAGGTGGAGGGAGAGAGAGCAGGAGAGGGAGGGGGGAGAGGGAGAGAGAGGGATAGAGGGAGGGAAGGAAAGACAAAGTCGTCTCTCCCTCCCTCCCTCTATCCCTCTCTCCCTCCCTTTATCCCTCTCTCGCTCCCTCTCTCCCACTCCCTTGCTCCCTCTCCTCCCTCTCCCTCTCCCTCCGTCTCTCCATCTCCCTCACTCCCTCCCAAAGATGGAGAGACAGAGGAAGAGGCAGAGACAAGGGAGAGGGAGAGGGAGAAGGAGAGAGAGGGGGGAGAGAGGGAGAGAGAGAGAGGTCTCTTCCTCCCTCCCTTTCCCTCTCTCCTTCTTCTCTCCCTCTCTCCCTCTCCCTCTCTCCCCCCTCCCTCTGCTCCTCTCCCTCATCTCTGCCTCTCCCTCCATCTCTCCCTGTCTGAGAGGGAATGAGGGAGCGGGAGAGACGGAGGGAGCGGGAGAGACAGAGGGAGGGAGAGGGAGAAGGAGGGAGGGAGAGGGAGAGAGGAAGGGAAAGGGCGAGGGAGAGGGAGGGAGGGCGAGACATCTCTCCCTCTCCCTCTCCCTCTCCCTCCCTTCCTCTCCCTCTCCTAGAGGGAGGGAGGGAGAGGGAGAGACAGAGGGAGAGGAGAGGGAGGGAGCGAAGGAGAGGGGGAGTCGGAGAAGGAGGTAGGGAGAGGGAGAAGGAGAGAGGGTGCCTGCTTCCCTCTCTGTCTCCCTCCCTCCCTCTCCGTGTCCCTCTCTCCCCCCTCTCCCTCTCCCTCTGTCTCTCCCTCTCTGGGAGGGAGAGAGGGAGAGGGAGCAGGAGGGAAAATGATGGAGGGATGGAGAGGGAGAGAGGGTGAGGGAGAGAAGGAGAGGAGGAGGAGAGAGGCAGAGGGAGGGAGGAAGAGACCTCTCCCTCCCTCCCTCTGCCTCCCTCCTTCTCCTCCCTCTTCTCCCTCTCTCTCCAACTCTCCCTCTCCCTCCGTCTCTCCATCTCCCTCACTCCCTCCCAGAGAGGGAGAGACAGAGGTAGAGGCAGAGCGGAACACGGAAACAAGGTCAGGGAAACAGGCACAGGGAGAGAGGCAGGGACAGAGGGAGAGGAGAGGGAAGAGGGAGAGGAAAGAGGGAGAGGAAAGAGAGAGAGGGAGGGAGAGAGGGAGAGACAGATGGAGAGAGAGGGAGGGAGAGAGAGAGAGGGAGAGGGAAAGAGGTAGAGGGAGAGCAGAACAGGGAAAGAGGGACAGGGAGGGAGAGAGGGAGGAGAGGAAGCAGGGAGAAAAGAGAGAAAGAACACACCATCTACATTTCTGTCAGATGACACCGGGGATCCTTACACAACCAGGAGAAAATAACACAGGGAGGCTCTTTCTCAGCTGGAACTGGCACTGCAGAGGGGGCCAAACACCACCAGGCTGGCCACACATGTCCAGCCGCCGCTCCAGCCCCGTCAGCCGTGAGTCCGGTCACCAGGGCTCTGAGTGTCTGCTCCAGGGAGCTGGGGTTCACCCTCTCACCGGGGAGGCCGGGCCAAGACCGCGGGGCCCCGGGCTGGACACATAGGGGGAAAAGCATCCCCACAGGACAGCTTGTGCGAGCAGATTCAGCTGCCAGATTCTAGAGGCCCGGGACCACCCTGTGGCCCGTGAAAAACAGGAGGCCACGAGGGTCTTGCATCGTGATTCCTGTCCGTTGGACTGTAAAGTTTATGTAGGGAATCTTGCAAACAGTGGTAACAAGGCTGAATTGGAACGAGATTTAGGCTATTACGGACCACTCTGAAGTGTGTGGGTTGCTAAAAGCCCTCCCGGCTTCGCTCTTGTTGAATGTGAAGATCCCCGAGATGCAGCCGATGCTGTCCGAGAACTAGATGGGAGAACACTATGTGGCTGCCGAGTAAGAGTGGACCTGTCGAATGGGGAAAAGAGAAGTCGAAATCATGACCGCCTCCTTCTTGGGGTCGTCGCCCTCGAGATGATTATCGGAGGAGGAGTCCTCCACCTCCCACACATCTCCAAGATGGAGAGCCTTCTCCGTCAGCCAGAGCAGGTCCCTTTCTAGATATAGGAGAAGAGAGAGATGACTGTCCCAGGAGAGAAATCACAAGCCGTCCCGATCTTTCTCTAGGTCTCCTAGCCGATCTAGGTCAAATGAAAGGAAATAGAAGACCACTTTGCAAGAGGAGTGGTGTACAGGCAATAACTTCATTTGACAGGAGTATGTACAGAAAATTCAAGTTTGGTTTGAGACTTCTGAAGCTTGGTGCACTTTTTAAATGTTTTAGTTGTTCACATTTGTTTGTCTCTTGGGACAGTGACCCATAAAGGTGTCATTCTCTATGGTTTGAAATGGGTCACATGAGGCATGTGATATGAAGAATTGTTACCTTCCAATGTTCCCTTAAGCAAAATTGAATTTGCTTTGAATTTTTGGTCTTGCCTAGACTGATAATAAAACTTTAACTCCTGCCCACCTAAAGTGTGATGTTTACTATTATGGAAACAACACTGGCAAACATGGAAAAGACTTTCTGTAGCTGGGATATGGTATGCAGCTGTAGTTAAGCAAGCAGTCTTTAAAAGGTGCTGTGAACACAAGCCAGCAGGTAAAAATGAAAGCCGCACCCTTACCCTAGATTAGAGGTTTAAAAATTCCACTAGTCTTCACACGGGACAAGAGGTTGTCCAGGGAGTTGAGAATCTAAGAAGTTTCAAGGAAGTTAGTTTACCTTTGAGTTAGGTCATAAGTCCCCTCTGTGATTGCTGTACATGAATACATAGCTCTTTGTAATATTTTTTGGAAATCTGAGATGATCAAGATACCAATGTCCTGCCGGATTAAGAGTATTGTAGAGCTGAACTTTGAGTTACTGTGCAATTTTTTTTTTCATGCTGTCATTTGTAATATGTTTTGTGAGAATCCTTGGGATTAAAGTTTTGGTTGCAAAAGAAAAGAAGAAAAGAAAAGAATCCGCCTGCCAGTGCAGGGGACACAGGTTCAAGCCCTGGTCCGGGAAGATCCCAGGTGCCGCAGATCAACTAAGCCCGTGGGCCACAACTACTGAGCCTGCGCTCTAGATCCTGGGAGCCAGAACTACTGAGCCCCCACGCACAACTACAGAAGCCCGCACGCAACGAAGACCCAATGCAGCAAAAAAAAAAAAAAAAGACGCTACTGGCCAGGTGATCAAGGGTAAAATCATTTGTCATAAGTCCCGTTGATGGTGTGTATCCTTGATGTGACCTGAGGAGAATGGCATTTTTATCTCTGTCTGGATCTTCCGCCCCAAACCCCATAACTCCAGACCAACCATAAGAAAACATCAGAAAACAAACAGACAAACAAATTGAGGGACAAAATACCTGACCAGTCCTCCTCAAAACTTTCAAGGTATCAAAACCCAGGGACATCTGAGAAATGTCACAGCCCAGAGGAGACTGGGACAGAAAAAGGATGTTAGGGGAAAACTAGGGAAATGCTAATGAACTGTGGACTTTAGTTAATAACAATGTATCCATCTTGGTTCCTTAGTTGGATAAACATGTCATACTAACGTACTAACGTGTTGGAGATAGGGTTACTGGGTCAGGGTCCACGGCACTCTACACTCTGTACAGATCTTTGCCACTTTTTTGTAACTCTAAGCTATTCTAAAATTAAGCGAGTACTGAACAGAGATAAGAATGTTATTTCCCTGATTTGAACATGCCTGAGTTTCTTTTCATGGTCACATTTTTGCTATCTGGATGTGTCTTGGAATCAGTAGCAAAGGAGAGTTGCCAGCCCCTGGAAAGATGTGGGTGGTTTGCAGGTGGCTTGCTCTGGAGCTGAAGACCACGGTGGGAAGTCTGCAGCCTCGGGCTGCACTTAGAACCATGGGAGGGGATGGGCCAGCTCAGTTAGGGATGGAACCTATAAGTAAAACTTTTTTCTTTTCCATTATGGCTTATCACAGGATGTTGAATATAGTTCCCTGTGCTAGACAGTAGGATGTTGTAGTTTATCCATCCTATATTTAATAGTTTGCATCTGCTAACCCCAAACTCCCAATCCAACCCTCCCTCACTCTTTCTCCCCCTTGGCAACCACAAGTCTGTTCTCTATGTCTGTGAGTCTGTTTTTGTTTCGTAGACGAGTTCATTTGTGTCGTATTTTAGATTTCACATATAAGTGAGATCATATGATATGTGTCTTTCTCTTCTGACTTACTTCACTTAGTATGGTAATCTCTAGGTCCATCCACATTGCTGCAAATAGCATTATTTCATTCTTTTTATGGCTGGATAATATCCCGTTGTATATATGTACCACATCTTCTTTGTCCATTCATCCATCAGTGGACATTTAGGTAGCTTCCATGTCTTGGCTATTGTAAATAGTGCTGCAATGAACATTGGGGTGCATGTATCTTGTCTTTCTTTTTTTTTCTTTCTTCCTTTCTTCCTCCCTTTCTTTCCTCCTTTCTTTCTTTCTTCCTTTCTTCCTTTATTTCTTTCTTCCTTTCTTTCTTCCTTGCTTCCTTCCCTTCTTTCTTTCTTTCTCTCTCTCCCTCTCTCTCTTTCTTTCTCTCTTTCTTTCTTTTTCTTTCTTTCTTTCTTTTTTTTTTTTGTCACACAGCATGTGAGATCTTAGTTCCCTGACCAGAGATGGAACCCATGCCCCCCGCACTGGAAGCACGGAGTCTTAACCACTGGAGCACCAAGGAGATCCCAGGGGTGTGTGTATAGTTTTGAATTAGAGTTTTCTCCAGATCTATGCCCAGGAGTGGAATTGTGGGACCCTATGGCAGCTGTATCTGTTGCTGCACGTCTCACATCAACCACCTGCACTCCAATCCTTGCTCTCAACGTCATCTTTGGGGAACCCAACCTGCGACAGGGACCTTGACAAGAAGAAATGGCTCAGGGAAAAGCTACCTGCACAGGGAGGAGATAGAGGCCATCGCCCCTGGGGTGCGGCGCGGAGAGTGGGCACAGAGATTTGTCATTTCACCCCCGATGCCCATCTCAGCCCTCCTGGCTGCCCCACTCTAGGTCACCTCGGGATACAGAGGTGACCCGGTTAGAGTCCCTGCCTGTGCAGGAATCTGGGGGCACCAGCGGGTCTGAATAATATTAGTGCAGGGTCTCCCCTGCGGCACTGGGGTTATTCGGGGCGGGTCATCCTCTGCTGAGGGCCCCTCCTGGGCACTGTGTGGGGTTTAGCAGCAGCCCTGGCCACACCCCTTTGATTCCAGGGGCCCCTCCCCCCCAGTTGTGACAACCACAGATTTTCCCCACACATCACGGAAGAACTGGGTGAGGCGGGGGCAGGATGGCCCTGGGCGAGGACAGCTGTGTTGAAGCAACCAGCCTGGCCCAGGGCAAGGTCTGCCCCAATCCCGTCAGCGCCTGCATTTAGACCTGCCCCTTTCCTCTCCCACCTCCTCTGCCCTGCAGTGGTCTCCGAGACATCATCGCCATGTGATAAATCACACCTTCTCAGTCGACTGTTTGCTGCCCTCGCTAGAACGTGAGCTCTTTGAGGACAGGGATGCTGTTATGTCCCCAGCACCTAGAAGAGTGTCTGCTGTGTAGTAGATGCTTCATAAATACTTGCTGAATAAAGGAGTTGAATAAAGGGATGAGTGGATGGATGAATGAAGGTTACAATGGAAGGAGGGGGGAGATTCCCTTTCTGGCTCTCGGGGGTTGGGAGATCAAGTGAAAGATCCGTCCTAAATAGGCTGATCAGCCTTCTGGGGTTCCCCGGGACTGAGGGTTTCCCCAGAGTTCCAGCGCTCAAACCTGAGCGGTCCTGGGCAAACTGGGGGCGGGTGTTGGTCACCCTATCTAAACACAGTAACAATTCCAGCTGCAATAGCAATGGCCAATGACCTCTATGGTCTTATTGACCATGCACAGTTCTTTACCTGGCAGGGAAGGGTGGGCCGGGATGGGAATTCTGGTGATCCAGGGCGGGTGAGGGCACACCCCGGGCTTGTGTAGGGGAGTCCAGGAAGGTTCTGGAGAAAGTGACAGTGACACAGGGGGGAGGGAGGAGTCTAAGGAAGAACATCCCACATGACAACGTGTGCCAATGGCCCTGGGCCCAAGGTCACACCTGACCAGGGCTTGCCTTTTTTTTTTTTTTTCTAATTTACTTTTTCCCACATGGATATGCAATTGTCCTAATGCCATTTATTGAAAACTCCTTAATTTCCCCACTTTCTGTCATATCAAGTTCTCATAGATCTGTTTCTGGACCTTTATTCTATACCATAGAGCTATACGTCCCATCCTTGCACGACTAGGGCTGTTTCATCACTATAACTTTATTTTTTATTCATTTATTTTTCTTGGCCATGCCGTGCGGCATGTGGGATCTTATTTCCCTGACCAGGGATCGAACCCGCGCCCCCTGCCAGTGGAAGCTCGGAGTCTTAATCACTGGACCTCCAGGGAAGTCCCCAGGGTTTGCTTTGACATCCATCGAATGGTGGCAGGTGGGCACGGGGAGCAGCTGTCTGTGAGCCATCCTGTGTAGAAATGCAGGCTGGAGGGGAGGACAGATGGAGCGGGAGGGGAAGAAGCGGAGGAGGGAGGGAGGGCGGGCGAGAGACAGACAGAGCATGAAAGCTGAAAAGAGCTCCTAGTGCCGGGAGCCTTGGAGCCAGAGCCTGGGAGCCAGGGTGACTGGCTCTCCTCCCTGGTTTGTGTGTGTGTGTGTTGCGGGGGGTGGCTCTGGGCTTCTCAGGCTGGGAATGGGGTGCACAGAGCAGGGACGGAGCAGGGACCCTTCTCTCTGGGACCTCGTGGGCCATCCTCAGCTCACAAAGCTGAGCCACTCCTGGCCCTACGAGTGGGGGGGCTTATCCTCCCTGTCCCCTGGATCACACCCCCTCACACACAACTTCCCCGTGTGTGTTCCCAGCAACCAAGAGAATCTGTTTTTAAAAGATTTGGGGGAGGGGGGTAAACATACAAACAAGAGCAGAATGGATACTTTTTCAGAATGTGAATGGCTCTGTGTAAGCCCACCCCCAGGGTAACCACAGTCCTGACCTCTAACACCCTTGACGAGTCAGCCTTGGTCTGGGCTTGCGGACCTACGGAAGCTTCCTCATCCCCTCCTTCAGATCCCGTCTCTCCCTTGGCGTCTTTGTGAGAAGCACCCGGGGAAGTGGGACTGCTAGGCTGTACTGCTGCTAGAACTCCACCTGGGCTCCACCAGGCTCCAGCCCCCCACCCTGTGCACCTCTCTGACCCTGAGGCACCTCAACTGGTAGCAGCCGCATCACCTTCCCTCCTGGGACTTGTGACACTTAAGGGAGACACCGCAAGGACAAGCCTTTGGCTCCCTGGCTGGCAAAGAGCAGGTGCTCAATTGTCATAAGTGTCCGTATCAGTGAGGGTTCTCCAGACAAACAGAATCCATAGGGTGTGTGTGTGTATATACACACACACGTACATATGTACACGCGTACAAAAATATACAGCAGTGTATCTATGCAGTATGCATACACACATATACACATATAGTATATACAATACACACCTACCTGTATACACACATATAAAAGGCATAGTTTGTATATCTACAGTATGTATACACACATATGCACATAACATATACAATACCCACATACATAGACACTATACATACACACATATAAAATGCATCGTTTGTATGTATACAGTATGCACACATACGTATAACGTATGCAATATACACACCTAGGTACATATATGTCATACATATAGACACACATACAAAGATATTTAGGTGTGTATATAGACAGTATACATACATACACATATAATACATGCAATACGTACACGTACATACATATAGACACACATATACACCTACATATAAAAGCATATAGCATAAAAATATATATGTACTGTATATATAAATTCATCGTATGTACACGTACATATATCATATATATCAGATATATACATATATACAATGTATACACACACATACACACCTATATGTAAATATGCGCATGTACATACACATATAAATACATACGCAAGTGTGTATATAACAGTATATACATATATACATGTAACACCTAGAAACATATACACATACAGGTATACAACATATATACACACCTATATATAAATACACACTGTATACATACATACAGTGTACATAAACTGTATATCTACACACACCCATATATCAATATATGGGTGTGTGTATATACACAGCATGTTCACATTTATAAAATGTATACTATATATATGCACATACATACATGTATACAATATATACACACAAATATATAGGCTTGTATGTATACTGTATATAGTACTTACACATATACTACAAACGCACGCACATATAAACATACGTGTATACATATATATAATATGTATGCACACATATAGAAATTAATAGGCTTGTATATATTCAGCATTTTTACATATATAGTTTTGTTTTAAGGAGTTGACTCATGTGA